>NW_016107500.1:3769423-3805517 GCF_001604975.1 Cebus imitator | reverse complement strand
ACACACTGTATAATACTCTAATGGTAGATACATGACATTATGTATTTGTCAACTTTACAGGACAACAAGGAAACCTTAATTCATGTAAACTTAAAATAATTTGGAGTAGGGAACTCCTAGTGTGGAGATAAGAAAGTGACAGAATAATCTAACTGCGACAAATATAAATGTGTGAAAGCACTTTACTGAGGTGAGTGGAGATAAAGCTGTTGACCTAAGTAACTTTTTAAGTAAGTGGAAATCTTAAGACTCATAAAAAAAAACAAGCAAACAAATAACAACAGAAAGAAACCCAGACCTATGCAGAGGCATTGTATTCCAGCTGATAATATTTTACATATGGGTGCAGGTCGACAATTCTGAAACTGTGTATGAATACTGGAAATGACTAACTAAGCAAATGTATGGTAAAACGTGAGACCCAGGTTTTTCAGTGCTGGAAACCTACAGCTATGAAGGGGGCGAAGAATCCATGTAATGGTGGATTGGATTTGGAGACATCAGCATGACTTCATGTTCAGCTTCATATGGACACAGATGATTGTGCATAGAGCTATTACTACACCTGTGCATTTCTGTGGTTAGTATACATGCACGGATTTCTTTATTCAGCTAAGAGAGCCTACATGCAAAGGGCTCCTCAGTAGCAACAAGCACACCTACCATCCAAATCTTCTTCTCTAATGCTATTCTGCAATTAAAGGAACTAGAACTCCTTGGAGAAATGGCTAACTTTAGGACTGTGGAAGGAAGTGTTCAAGATGATCTCTGAGCAGCTTGTAATTCTAGAAGGTAAAGTACATGATGGACACACACCTGCACACACAGGCAACACAGGGGTCTGTCAAAGGGCCACCAGCACTAACCAAAGACGTCAACAGTGGCCAAGGTCACGTTCTGTTTGCAACACAAAATCAAAGAGTATTGGGCTGTATCCCAAAGAATAAAATATTCGTGATTCTATATGGATGT
Organism: Cebus imitator; assembly: GCF_001604975.1. Classification (NCBI taxonomy): domain Eukaryota; kingdom Metazoa; phylum Chordata; class Mammalia; order Primates; family Cebidae; genus Cebus; species Cebus imitator. The sequence goes on along the minus strand of NW_016107500.1, from coordinate 3,804,545 downwards.
AAATAACTGCATAAATAAATGGGGAAAACAGACAAATACCCTATGCAGAAGATTTTGAAATAATTTATATAGATCACCTTTAAGGAAACGGAGCATAACTCCCCCACTCTCTAAATATGCATAACAATTTTCTTCCAAAGTGCATAACAGCGTTCTTCCAAAGAACATAGCAAGAAAAGAGTGGGGAGTAACACCTTCACAGGATAAAAAACTGACAAGCAGAACCTCAGCCTGATGATCAAGGTCAACATCATGTACCCTTGATGTGAAGTGATGAGAAGGGCATTGTGCCTCTGTGTTCTTTTAAAAAATCCATAACCCAGTCCAAGCATGAGAAACGCATCAGACAAATCCCAGTAGAAAGACATCTTATAAAACGCTTGACCAGGACGCTTCAAAACCGTCAAGGCCATCAAAAAGAAGGCTTGAGAAATTGGCACAGCCAAGAGAAGCCAAAGATACATGAGGACTAAATGTAACACACTGTCTGGGATGAGGTCCCCAAATAAGAGAAGCCTTTGGGAAAAGCTGAGGACATGTGTATAAATTATGAACTTTAGTTAATGATAATGAATGAATACTGATTATTTCATTGCAGCAAATGCGGCATTTTAAGATAGTATGTTAATTATTGATAAATGTAGGTTCAGACATACAGGGAACATTTGGACTATCTGCATTTTTTTGTAAATCGAAAATCTTCTAAAATAAAATGTATATTTTAAAAACTAATTGCTGATTCACCCTTTATATAAAAGTGAATAAGAACATCGTCTCTTGTGAAAATATGCAATGATGATGATGATGGATAAAACCAAAAGAACTAAACAGATAAACCGGAGGGAAACAGCCTTCTCTGCCTTCCAGAAACTTGAAACTGATGGTCATTCTGATTTGATTAGGATTCCTAGCTGCAAATTTACAGGAGTATTTCACCTAACATTGATAAAATCTGTTCTATCCTGAGATAAGTGCTAGATCTTAAAGCTCTGTCCCTGTGTAGCTAAATCAAGTAAGTCAGAATAAGGCCTCAAGTAAACAGCACTTAAGCATTTGGAGGAGAGTGATAACCAAGGCAGTCAACAACAGCTGGAGTGTCACAGTCCTGAAGGCTGGCCTGAGTGTTCTCAGAGGGTTTGTACCCTCCCCAATCACATAAGGAACCTGTGTAAAACAGCAACTACTGCCGACTGAACTGTTCACCCCCGAAACACCAGTTTATGTAAACTCAATTACTTACATGACCAGAACCAGTGATTTCTGAAAAGAAGCCTCTCATCTACTCTGCTAAGTTTTCTGCCAAAACACAGCATGAGTTTTGTTTTCTTTAAAAACTACCATTTCCATATAATTGGATTAACCCAGCATGTGACTACAGCCAGATGTCGAAGATTCCTAGATTGGGTAGACCCATCATGTGACCTCAGGCTTCTCTCACAATATGCTGGGAGTTAAAATTGAGCCATTGTCTAAAAACTATCTTGAGTATCCTGAGGAAGTTACAACTCGTGGCGGGGGAAAAAATTACCAATGGTCCAATTAAGGTTTCAGATGTTCAAACAGCCATGGTCAGAGACCAAGAAACAATTTGTTGATTAAGGGCTTGCAGCAACCTTTAATTTTGTTAAGATGTACAGAAGGAGAAAAATAAAGACATTCTCAAGGAAGTATTTTCCTCAGACAAATCCTGTGGTTAAAGTAGGAGAGAGAGGCCTTGCTAGACTCTGAAGGGGCTGCTTGCCTAGAAGGCATTTACCTTTGGAAATAAAATGGTGTTTCCAGTGGTCTTCTGAAAGCTGTAAAGAAAATAATGATAATAATAAATTTTTTTAAATTCAGAATCTATTTATTTAATCGCTCAAGCCTCCTTTCAAAATATTTTCGCTGCTGTGAATCCAGCATATTTCTTTTTTTTTTCAGCACTGGTCATCTATCTCTTCCTAAGACTCAGGCTCTCAATTCAGTGAGCATTTACCAAATTCTGCTACATGCTGCAAATGGAGGGTCATGATGATGTGAGCGTCACAGTCTTTGTTCTCAGAACTCATGCCACAATACAGGGAATGGGAAAGCACGTGCAATTGCAGGGCACAGAGAAGAGGGACAAAGTTCCATGGAAACAAAGAGAAGCATTATTTTAAGTTGGGGGAGGGGGTGAAGGAACATTTCATGGAAGAAGTGACATTGGAAGTGGATCAGACTTCCAAACCTGAGGAAGTTTCTTTCATCCCGGAAGAGGATGGGTGCTCTTTGGCTCTTTTGTTTTGTTGCTTGGGACTTTGAGAACTAAATCCTGATTTTTTCCAGGAGATTAGATTATCATTTTCTTTTCAGAACACAGAGATTTGACACCCATACTGAGTGAGGTCAAGATACAAGCTTCTAAGATGTAACTCCGGGGGTTTCTGAAGGGCTGCCCATAGGCTTTCTGGAAGATGTGGTAGCTTTTCTTCTTAGATGTTCAAAACATAACGTTCTTCCTCATGCTGCATTTTTAGCTACTCCCCGGCCCTCTGAGCAGGGCTGCCATCCTTCATGTATCCCAGGAGCAAGATCTTGATCAGAGGTGACCCATGAATGACTCACCTGCCTGGGGATAATTTCCATGAGATTTTCTTGCACCTCTCAAGCCTGACTACATTTGTCAAAAGTGTAATCTTTAGAAGGGCCACGGGTAGCCCAGTTTGGTCCACTGGGTCAGCAGCCTTTTCCACACGGCCATCTTCATGTCTGTCAATTTCGAGGTACCACTGCACAGTGAGAATAAACACAAACTTCAAATAATAAACAGGATGGGTTAAAAAACAGATTAAACAAAAGCTGAAAAGAAAATTAATAAGTTGAAAGTACAGCTTAGTAAATTACCCAGGATTCAGAAAAGAGAGAGTAAGAAATAGAAAATATGAAAGAGAAAAGAAATGGCAAATAGAATGAAGTCTAACACAAATGTAACTGGAGTTTCCAAATGAGAAAAAAGAGAAAATGAGAAAAGAAGCCATATTCAAAGACATGATGGTGATGAATTTTCTGAATTTAGAATACACTGGACTCCTCAAAGTCAGGGAATATAATCAATCCCAGTCCTACAAAGTATGTTTTAATTTCATTAAGCACATTTTTAATTTCTCAAACTTTTCTGTGGTTAATTCTCAAATTCCCTTATTGATTATGGTAGAATTTTGTTCACTGATCAAACTTGTGATTTGACTTTTAAATATTATTTTAATCGCTTCCTGCCTTAGCCAGCCTTCTGCTCCTGCCAGGGTCCAGCTCTCTTCAAACAGATTCCCATTCAGTTTAAGGTTTGTGTTTATTTTACAGTGGACATAAAACATTTCAATTATCTGAGTTTCTCTGAGAGTAATCGTGCTGTGTCACCTATGCCAATCCCTATTCACAGTGAATTTTTATACTTTTTTGGTATTGTTTAACTTTTGGGCATCTGAGGCCTAAATCCGTGGACTTCCTGCAGCAAATGAGGTTGTAGAGTCACAGAAGAGTTTTCCATTTGCCCCTTCCTAGTGTCCTGGTGTGACTAGATTGAGATGCTTCTTATGCTCCTCTGACCTTGGATTGTATGTAGATCAGAAGTTCTAAACCAACTGAGAAATTTAAAACATGATAATCCAGATGGGAGACCAATATATCACTTTTCTCATGGATGAAGTCACTGTTGGAGTATTTGTCTATATCAGAAGGCAAATATGCCTCTGAATGCTGGGCCTCAAGCTGACTGAGGGACCCATCCCATCGGGGCAGAGCAGGGACAGCAAGCCCACTGCCCACACATGTGGGGTGAGGTATCCCTACTCAGCTCCCCGTCCACACAAGCTCTCTCCAGGGTTGGCAGTATGGCTCCCGGGGTAAGTGGGAGAAAGCACTGGGCACATGCGCTCTATTCCTTTCCCAAATGCACCCATCAGCTACTCATCCTTCTTCCACAGGAAGAAATAAGAGGTGGCCAGACACCGAGGGTGAATGTGGACTACTTTTTTCATGCAGCCAAGGGTGTTTGGGCTGTGGCTGTGAAGGTCCCGTCCCACATGGGAAGCATCTGTGATGGGCTGAGAGCATGCCAGGAACATGCTAGATTACCACCTGTTGTCTGTTCTTACAAAGTCTCCAGAAATGCCATTAGTGTGCTCCTTCCCACTCCCCACCAGCTTGGACCCAGCCCAACCTAACTTAATTTAGACCACTGAGCATCCCCTGCCTGCAGTCCTTCCTGCCTCAACCAGCCTTCTGCTCCTGCCAGGGTCTAGCTTTCTCCAAACAGACCTCCCATTCACTGTGTCCTGCCTGGAACACTCTGCAACCCCAGTGCTGGGAGACCAATGCCATGTCCTGAGTTGAGTCCACGGAGTGCTTCATCACTGGGGCCTGTCAGACTTGGGTTCCAGGACTGGCCCTATCCACTCTGTACTCACCAATCTCTCCTCACTCCCCAAAACACAGTGGGCTCCAAGCTTTTGGGGTCTGATCATGCTGAAGCCTCTCCTTGTTCATCAGGGACCATCATAAAGGTCATCATTCCTTCCAGGAGGGAGACTTCACAGCCAGTCATGGCAGATGTAGTAGGCTGTCCTCTCTCTGTGTGTCTATATATTTAAATCTCAGAATTCCTGGGAAAAAGATGGACAGAACAAAACAAATATCCTTAAGGCAAAGAAAAGTGTGAGGAAAAGCAGCAGGGCCAGAGTGCACACTGTATCATCAAGAGCAGGGCTGGATTTGAGGTGCTAACAGAACACATGAAGGGGCTCCAGGAGGGACAGGGACTGGGTTGCCGACAGAGGGTGAGGGTCCTTGGACACTGAGAAGACAGGTCTCCCACAGGGAGCCTCCAAGATGCTCCCAGCTAGGCAGGGATGTGGGGTCATGTCATCACACAAAGATCTGAAAGAGACGTTACAACCACCTAGTCAAGATAGGAAATTTGGGGTTTCCATTTCCCATCTACTTTCAGTAGGGCTCACTTCCATGCTTATCAAGATGGAGCAGTGGGCGGGGCTTGCACCACAGAGGGCAGCTAGACCATCTCTGTCAAAGGCCAGTGCCAGCAGCAGCAGTGCCCCCTTTCTTGACTCAGGTGCCCCAGGAAGTCAGGCATGCGGTTCTCCTTCTACTGACTCCAAGCCTCATGCTTCTTAGAAGTGTTGAGAGGCAGGACTAGTCCTTCTGGGTCCACTGAGGAAGAGTAGGGACTTGAGCCTGGCCTGCAGCCACAAGCACACAGAGGGAGCTGGTGGAGCCTGACAAAGAGCCCTCACCAATTCCGTTAAAATGCATGGGTAAGCCCTGCCACACAGTTACATTTCAGAATGGAATCAGCTCAAACCACTGTGCTAGAATCACATTGCATGTTGAAGTCTCGTGGACTTTGGGGGAGTTCTCGGTGACCAAACAGTGGGGAAGTCTCCCTGCCAAGCAGTCCTGGCTGGCAAGGGCCTTGCACTGGGCTCTGTTTTCTCAGGCTTCCATGAGAGCTTTAGAGGGAAAAGCGTTGTCTTTTAATGCAGCTGTTTGTTGTGTGTTATATTAGTCTGCCCTCATACCTGAGACTGGGTAATTTATAAAGGAAAGAGGCTTAATTGACTCACAGTTCCACATGGCTAAGGAGGACTCATAATCATCGTGGAACGAGAAGAGGAGCAAAGACACATCTTACTTGCTGGCAGGCAAGCGAGCTTGGCAGAGGAGTTCCCATTTATAACACCATCAGATCTCTTGAGACTTACTCACTACCACGGCAACAGTATGGGGGAAACCGCTCCCATAATTCTATTATCTTCACCTGGTCCTGCCCTTGACAGTTGAGGATTATTACAACTCAAGGTGATATTTGGGTGGGGACACAGTCAGACCACATCATGTGTGCACAAGGCTTGATTAGTCTGTCCTTCCTCCCATTCTCCCAGCCCTCCGTTCATCTTCCCTACCAACACTCTTTAACATTCTATGATAACTGCATTTTCAAATGTTAACTTTTCCCAGCAATGTATAAGGCCACAGGTGTGGGGCTGTACATTAAAATATCTACCACCACCTGGGTAGGACCAGGCCCGCAGACAAAGCTGTATGCAATGAACGAATGAGGAATGAGCATATTTAAATGTTCACTCCCCAAACAATGCAAAATGCCTCCACCTCTGATCAACACATTAAGGCTGTCTGCAAAATTCACTGAGAAATTAAACATTGCATCAACATATTATCACTTTAACTAATTTACATGTACACTGGCATATTTAAATAGTAATAAAACAATCACCCTAAGAAGAGGTCTGTAGTTGTATTTATAATAGCATTATCTACCGGTAATCCATGTCCAAAAGTAACTGAGGGTCTAAGTTAAAATCAATTTTACAAGCTAGAGTTTAAGCAAAGAGGAATCATAACTTCCTTAAGATGAGATAATTATTCATTAGTAGGAGGTGAAATTAATAGACATGAGAAAACTGTTACCAATCCTTTGGCTCCTGCAGCAGAGTGGTTTAAATAGAAAGCCGGGGCATGGGGCTAGTCCGATGGTCTTTGGGAACTGCTGTGACTCTTAAAAAAAAAACAGGTTAAGATTAATTTCTGCTTCCTTTGGAAAGAAAGGTTTTAACAAAGCCAATATTTTATACAAGTGGATTTTTAATTACACATCCATTGACTAGGCTAAAAACTATGCAAATTGCAAAAATAAAAAGTTTTCTTGAGGTAATCTGAAATGAATTTAGCAATTTCTGGTAACAAAAAAGAAAGCTTATAGGATCCTAGGCCATTGCAGGCATAATCATAATTGGAAGAAACAAGTAAAAGTCAACATAATAAAATAAAAGTAAAGAAAGCCTGTTGCTGTCATCCTCACTTCATGATTGATGTGAAAGGCCCATCCGAGGGTTCATTTAAATGTGCAAAAGGGCAGAATGCTGAGGAATGGCTGGTGTCACCACACCTGGAACCCATCCCAGCTGTTCTAAACAGGAAGGGGCTGAGGGGTCAGTGCGGTCAAAAATGATGGGAAGAGCAGGATGGCCAATAAGAGGAAAGCCTTGGAGGCAATAAATAAACAGCCTGATAAAGATACAGATGGAAGAGGGGCTGCACAAATAATCACAAGAAAGGCAGAGGGGGAATGAGAGGCGCAGGGTAGAGAGTGAGGCTTGCAGAGAATGCCTCCGTTCAGAGCTGGAGAGCTCCAGCACTGTCGCACGCAGACCGGGGAGCCTGTGGGAGCAGGGAAAGCCAGGCATGATGATGAGGTGTGAACAGAGGGTTCTCTAGGGCTGAAAGAAGAAAAGACGGGTCCCCCACACTTCCAGTCAGTGCTTTTCCCCCAAAATGCATGGGTTGCTGCAAATATCTTGATTTGATAAATGACTGGGTGTGGCAACCTGCAGAGGCTCTAAACAGGAATGAGAGAACGTTCCGGTGAAATGTCACCCAAGGACGGACACTCAAATCCAACTTAACACTCGGAAAGCAACATAACTTACTGGGAACTCAGTGTACCCTTTGTGAAAAGAGAGCTGGGTGTGTCTTCTCACCTTAGAGTGTATTCAAGTTCAGCTCTAGTCGCTGCCCAGAATCAAATGTCGCTAAGTTTGAATTGCTGTATAAAATATGCTTTCAAAACAGATGTGCCCTTCAGAAGAAACTCTGCCTAAACTCACTGCCTCTCAGAGCCTTCCTTCTCTGCCGCCCGCCACTGTTGCTTTTACAAGAAGCTTTGGCGTTCTGGCCAAAGCAAAATCAATCAGCAAGATTTTAAAAAATCAAACAAATGAAGTAGAATTCTGTTCAGTATTGAATACGCATAAAGTTTTGGGAGCCTAGCAGTATTTTCTCATTGCCCTCTGCTGGGTCTTGGGTGGTCATTGGGTGTCCCCAGTTCTGTGCCAGCTGGTTCATCATCTCTAAGTCTGACAGCTCCAGGGACACAGGGTGGGTGTGTCCGATGCACACTGAGCATGATCTAGCTAAATTCTTCCTGAATTTTTGAGTCTCCACCCTGGAACTTCTTTCCTTAAGTGAAGGACGGCTTCTGTCTATACATGCAGAGTAAGATTTCTGTAAACTAATTAACAACACATTTCTATTGTGACACTTGGTGGTAATATATGCCACAATAACATTTGATCATTAACAAGTGATATCTATGCTTTTCTAGGAAAAGAAGCAAATGTGGACAGAAGCCATCTATCCAGTAAACAGGTACTAATTAATTGGGCCCCAGTAAAGGAAAAACTCCGAATTAATGAATGCATGTTATGCACTAATATCAACAACAAAAGCCAATATTTATGCATCAGATAAAATTGCTACAGTGTTGGATGCATAGATTTATCCATATCCCACACAGTAACCCGTTGAGGGCGTATATTTACTAAACACCCCACTTTGCAGATGAGGATGTTGAGGCCATGGAGAGGCTAAGGTTTTATCCAAGGTCACATATGAGAAGTGGAGACACATGTTGAATCTAGACCCCCCTGCATTCAAATGTCTGTGTTCCTGGCCACTGTATAGTGCTTTTTTCTTGTCATTTCAGCCCCCTGAGGAGGTACATTCTCACCTAAGCCAACCAGAGAAGTTCCTAAAGCTGGTGTTGGGTTTGGCTTATGCCTTTGCAAACTCCAGCATGTGGGTGAACTTTCAACCTCTCGCACTAGTTGTTCTTTAATATCGAGGAAGTCCTGGAGGAAAAAGCAAAATTTAAACGGTCTAAGCTTTTGATCTTGAATAAAACCAGGTGAGAAGTGATTTTTGTTACACTTCTCCTGTTTATAAGCTCTGACTTCCTCTCTAATATCTTCCAGTTCTTTCTCCAGTTGATACTTCTTCTCAGTGTTAGACTGTGGTGCAGTGCAACCCACGGTTAAAGGGCAAATGCTGTCCTCATTCCTCACTTTGGGTTTCTTTCCAAACTGTGACACTCTCTCATTTCCCTGTGTGGCCAGCCTTCTTTAAGGGCAACCTGTGTCCCCAGGTCACTTTCCCAGCATCTCCCCAGCTCCCGTTGGCATCGGGTCCACCACTTCTCAGGCTCTGCTCTGAAGGCTCCAGGCTGAGGCTGACCCCTCCTTGGCTTCTCCTTCCTCAGGGTCATTTGCAATTTCCCAGGGGTCTGTCCTTGGCTGCTTTGGTTCTGAGCTCTCCTTTCCTCAACAATCACATAGAGTCTGATGATGACCCAGTTCTAGAGTTCCCAGATGTCCAGCTCCTGTTCCCTCGCCTTGTAATTCCCCAGACCCTGATGCTCACGGTGTCTAAAACCAGCCCCAACTCCATGTTCCCCAGGCATGTGCCTGACCCTGCATTTCTGACTATTGCCCAGACCACAATGCTGGGAGTGACCTTTATCTCTCTCTTTCCCTGAATCCCGCCCTCAGGAAAAGCCGAGGTTCTTCTGTTTGCCGGAGTTTTCTCAATGTTTTGCGCCCTCATTTCCTTTCTCCTGCCCATCTCCCTATTTAGATGACCTTTGTCCATTATGAAACTCACTTAATGGCCTGCCTGGCTCTTGGTTTTCTTCTCCCTGGCCTGTCCCTCTGTCTTTGGTTAGAATAGCCCTTTATCTGAAACACAGAGATGATCTTGAGAGGGGCTTCTGGTTCCCCACGGCCACCAGATGGTGAGCGGTCCTTCACACCACTCTCTGGCCACCACCTCTCTTGGCTCCATCCTCCAATGCCCTAGTTTATTCCTGGGTGTGATCCCAGCTAACAGCTTCTCTTTCCCCAGACCTAGGTCAGTGCTTGTGAGCCTATGAGCGTCTCCTCTTTCTACCATCACTTGAGAGGGACCTCTACTGGAAGCACGTCCCAGACCACTTGGGGCTGCGTTCTTCACTCTTCCTGTTTGAACATCCCCTTGCGTATCCCCATCACCTGGAGTTAGGATCATCTCAGCTGGCTCTCTGGCTGCAGTGAGCCACAAGGGCAGGTGTTGCATCTTATCCCTTCCTTACCCACACCCCAGCAGAGCGCACGCCACAGCCACAGCTGGAGGAAGCCAGTGCTACTTGAATCCACAAATGAAGGTTTTGATGCCACCCGTGCTGATTCACTGCTCTCAAATCCAGCACCGTCTGAGCTTGATTTCCTTTTGAACCTGCTTCCTGCCCTATTTCCTCCCAGCCAACACACAGGAGTGAAAACCCCACATCTTCTAGTAGCAAAGGCTAGACTCCCTGTGGGAACAACCCTGGATGGCTTGTCTCGCATTCTCCCAGCTGACTCTTCTTTCTCTGATATTTTCAGATGAGTTGAATAATACTCAGATTCTAACCAAGAACCCAAAGGGCCAACCACATCCATCTTCAGATGACATCCGCTGAGAATTTTGCCATCACCTAATGGGGACAAAGCATGTGAGGAGAGTTGCATGTGGGATGATGACATAAAAATGCTAAGCCAGTGGGGGGAACAGCTGCACACAATGTCTAGTTTGGTAATTCAAGCTAACGCGGTTTGTGGTCCTCTGGAGGGGGCAGTCACTACGCACCAGATGCTCTCAGGGCTGCTGCAGAGCCCAAGGCGTGGGCACCAGGGCCCTAGGAGAGGCCGTGACGCAGGGGCAGGTCACACCTGGAGGCCTTGCTGCCTTTTTTATTTAATTTATAAGCAATAGAATTTATTTCTCAGCGTTCTGGAGGCTGAGAAGTCCAAGACCAAGGAGCCCTGAAATTCAGTGTCTGGCGGAGGCTGCTGTCAGCTTCCAAGACGGAGATTTGCAGCTACGTTCTCTGGAGGGAGCCATCATTGTGTCCTCATGTGGCTGGAGGTAGGGGGAAAAAAAGGAATGAAAAGCATGTGAAGCCTCTTTTATCAAGGCCCTAATCTCTTTCACCAGCAAGAAGCGTTATGACTTAATCACCTCCTGAAGGACCCACGTCTTAATACTGTTATTGCATTGGGAATTAACATTCAACATGAATTTTGGAGAGGCACAAACATCCAAACTGTATCACTGCCCATGGCCACCGTGGGCGCCTGTTATACAGGAAATACCTCCCATCCTGAGGATGCTCCAGGCAGGTGCGTACTTGGCTCCCACCCTTCCCTGTGGTTCCTCGCTGTGTGGACGAGGAATAGGCCCCACATGACCCGCTAAGGAGGTCTGGGCCAGGTGTGAGCTTAAGAGGCTGGGTCTGCACTCTGCTCGCTTGGCTCCCACTTAGCTTTCGGTGGGGAATGAAGAGCATCTTTTCCTGGGTAAAGAGCATAGCTGTCTTCAGCCACCAAGCTTCTAAAGGAAAGGAGAAGAAGGGTGCAAAGAGGAGAATACCAACTTTTCCTGCTGCACAACTCTCTCTGCAGCAAGAAGCCCTACGGCCTCTGCTCTGGGCTTTGTGCATGGCTGCTAACATGTTGGGTGACAGCGGCATCTTCTCTCCGTGTGGTTGAAGCCAAAGCTAGGAGAAGGTGGCAGGGAGGCAGTCCCTCCGGGAGGTGCACACTGGTCTGGTTCTCCCTCGGGTCAGCCCTTCATGTACTACCTGTGTTAATTACCTTTGAGAGTCTCTAGAATAGTTGAGTCCTTCAAAACAACCACATCACAGCCAGCAAAAATATTTTTGTGTCTAATCCTTAACACATATCACTGAGTCTCTCTGTATAAAACCATGTTGGTTTACACAATGGATATTGGCAAAGGCTCTCCTGGACCAAATTAGACTGAGGCTCCTCAGAGCCCTCTTTGACCTTGGCCCCTGCCCTTGTGGGGCCTGCAGAGACAGCCCAGTGTGGTCCGAATCCTACTAAGCCAGTTTGGTGGGAATCTCCTTCCTCTGATGTTGGATCACCCTTGCTGTCTGCTCACCCTGGCCTACCTTCAGCAAAAATCCTATGAAGTTGGTTTAGCAAGATCTCCCCACTCTTAATACCTCTCCTTGATAACTGCCCACCCACTGACCCCTCACTCCACTCCTGGCCGTTGATCCCCACTTTGCTGGGTTTGTGGCTGAGCCCCATCTCTCTCCCATGATAATGGTTATGACACCTATTGCAATAGACCTGAACATTCAGGACTATTTTCTCACCATTTTAACAAAACCAGAAACGAATCTATTTTTAACTGCATAGTAACATCTCCACAGATGGCTTTTGTGGGTTTTGCTTGTTAGGAAACTGCTCCACTGTCATCACGACTGTGTTACCAAGCCCCGTTTGACCACAGGCATCTGACCTCAAGGGCACAGACTTGTTAGAAATGATTTTTCTTCCTGTTGTTGTGCGTAGCTATGTCACTGTTTCAGCTCCCTGGGTACAATTTTATACATAAGATGTAGATGATGATACAATTTTCATAGAGGGTCTCGGGTCCTTTTCTAAATCAGAGAGGTGGGTGACAAATAGCTAGGCCAAGTCAGGTCCCTCCACACAGGGGAAGTAAGGCCACCAGCACAGAGTGTGGAGGTGAGTCCATGTTCTGGAACAGGAAGAATATTCCTTCTTTCCCTCCCAATTTAGGCACTCATTTTCAGTTACAATAGATGTCAATCTAGTTTACCATTTAAATGTGAAAGTCTTGTGTATCTTTGCATTTTACAGTCAATTATTTTTAAAAATATGTTAGGATAATACGAAATATTTCTCCAACTCAAGGCTGCCCCCTCACACATACAGATGTACACACACACAAGCACAAAGCAAAAATAGTCCCTTTTTTTTTGTAAAAGTTGGAGAAGTAAACCTTTCTCTCCAAATTCTACTTGGAAATTATTCATAACAGGATGGGGAGCTTTAAGTTTGAGTAGCAGTATTCTTAAATTGATAACATTAGGTTTTTTTTTTTTTAGTACCTTTCATCACGTAGAAATTAAGAGAACATAGAATTAGAAATATAAAGCAAAAACTAGGAGTTAACTCTACAGTTGAAGCATTTATTTGAATAACTCAAGTAAAAAGCATCTCTTGAGAAAGATGATATTGCTCTTCTGAAGGTTGTAGCTGAATTTCCTGTAACACTTAATTTTACCTGGGGAACTCTGAAATAAATAGATTGAAGACTTACTTTCCTTGGAAATTCTGATTTAATAGGATTTTCATTTTTCAAAGAAGACTCTCTAATGATTGTGATGATTGGACGAGTTTGGCAGCCACTGGCCCAGACAAGTTGATGACTGCACCATGAAACTCTTAGGTGGGTGAAAAAGTAATTGTGGCTTTTAAAAGTAATGGCAAAACTACAATTACATTTTCACCAACCTAATATTTTCATAGTCATGGTTGAATTTGTTATTTTGCTTCTCATAAACTTGAATGCAGGTCGGAATTACGAAATACTGGGCATTTATAGTTTCCATATACGTATCTTAGAGACTCTGAAGACAATAGAGACCAGGGCTTTTCAAATCATGCCTTACTCAAGAGGACAGAAACCAGCATGAAATTGTGGAGGGTGACAAGGGCAACTCAGAAGGACTAAGGCTTCCCTGTCATGAGTCCTGAAAAGGAGAGCACCCCACAATTTTGTATCTTTGTAGCATGCTTCCACATAGATTTCCTTCGAATAAAAGATTTCCTGGCTTTACAAAATGTTTGAAAGCAATCAGCATCCAGACCAGTGTTGCTCAATCCATGTGCAAACGCAGCCTTGGATTCAGTGGGTCTCAGCGAGGGTGGATAATCCACATTTTCTGCAGCCCCCCAGGTGACATGGCCGCTACTGATCCAGGAACCACCGTTTGAATAGTTAGAATCTAGACCAGTGCTATGGAATGGAAAGAATGCAAACCACACATGCAATTGCAAATATTTTAGTAGTCCCAGGAGAAAAAGCAAAGACAAAAAATAGTGCGGCTATTTTAATAGACTTCATGAAACCCAATTCATTTAACATGTTATCAAGTGAACAGGTAATCAATGAAAAATACACCAACGCAGTACTTTTGTTTTGTTTATTCTAAGTCTTTGAAATCTGGTGGGTCAGTTACGTTGAAGGCACACCTCAAAACTGCAGCACTAGACCAAGCCCTGATCCCACGTTTAAATCATTTTCAATGATGTTTCAATACGGTGTTTTCAGTCACTTCTCAAACATTTCTAAATAACAGGAAACATTATCTTCTACAGTTGTCAGTTTGTCTTCAGCCAGCATTCTTAATTATTTCTCGCTATTTAGGACAAAATTCCTCACTGCGTCTTCCATTCATTCCTCCTAATTCTAACTCTTAGAAGTGCATAGAACTAAGTGAATCTGTTTTTCACAAAATATTTCCTCATAGTGGGAGTTGTATTTTTCCCCTTTTTTTGAGCTTTCTCAGATCTTGTCTTATGTTACAAAGTCCTAACTTCTTTCCTCTGACTTGTTTTTAAGTTATTTTTGCCTATTTTTTATTAAAATATTTCTTGGTGACTTTTACACTCAGAATGTAGGATCCAGCACCACATTGTAGCTGCTCCCTGACCAGTGCAGCATCCTTCCTTCAGCAGTGATTCTATCAATACAGCCTGGGACAGATCAGCACTTGTTAGGGCCATGGCCCAAGGGGACACCTTTATCTCAGCATCACGGAGCACCCTGAGTGCATACACCCACGGACCACTGGGACTGTGCTCATTGTCTACACCACAAGGATATTTTGGATGCAGGTTTCAACATCCATGGAAATCATTATTACATCAAGCCTTACGCCGTGCAAAAATGTGGATGACATTGCCTCAATACCCACATTCAAGTGATGGCAAATTCCAGAATGGCCTTGAGCAAATGACCCACATCCTTCAGGAAGTGTCTTTCAATAGTCTTTGGACCAGTAAGGCATCTCAATTATATTTGTATGCCATCTGTGGGTCTTCCTCATGTCTAGAAGAAAAGAACATGATATTTTCAAGCACATTGCTATCATTCATTATGTCTATGCTGTTTTCCTTATCTATAAATCAATAGTCTTGTCAAAAGAGGAAGTTCACACAACCTGTGTTTGTGAGGAGCCTGGGTGGACCCAGGGACAGCCACCCCTTCACTTCCTGCTTCTAGGCTGTCCCATTTACCTCTGACCCAGGTTGACGTTCAGCTTCCTTTTGAGTAGAGTCAGAACTGCGCTTGCTCCTCTGAGTTATCCTGTCTCTATGCTAACCCCTGGCTGCTGAAAGTCCCTTGTAACATATTCTCAATGCCCTTTCTAAGTTATTTTAGGATTACAACATGTAATTTGTCCGGGCCAAAAGGTAAGACCTCATTTACAGATTGAATGTTCCCCTCTTCTAAACCTTTTACCTAACTTGAACTTCAATTCCATGTTGCAATAATTATTTGATCTATGTGTTCCAGTCCAAAATATCTTTAACTTGAAGAAAGAATTTCAGGGCAGATTAGAAAAACAGACGAATTTGGTGTCTTAATCGTCTATGTATGAATAAGGAGTGCTATTAACAATAAGCAATGAGTGGAGGTTCTTTCTTTCCACTGTTTCCTTGGTCCTTCTTCCTAGTCCATGAGGTCGTTAATTTAACAAACATTTTAATGAGTGGTAATTATGTGGTGAAAGCTGTTTTTATCACTGTGGACACAGAAATGAAGAAAATCAATATTGTCCCTAACTCCAGAAACTTAGACGCTACTGGACTGTCAGCCTCATTGGGAGCGGAGTATGCTATGTTCTGGTCCAAGATTCTAGGGATTATGGAATAATTATCAAAGAAATGGGGAGTTTTTAGTACTTTCTTTACTCCACATTTGCTAACACCCCCCAAAATAGTGTTAATGATATACCACGGGGTGCTTTTCTCACCTACAATATGGCCCAATACATGCTATCCTCCCGTGCATTTACTTGCTGTAGATAGAAACAGGGAGGTGACTTACTGGAAGATATCCATGGAAAGAAAGCGCCATTCTTCATTTGTCATTAGATTTTTCTTGGTTTACTAAGATTCAGGTCCCTTTAGATCCAAGGCTAAGGAGACTAGATGGAACGGTCAGCTTTGTGATGTTCACCTTTGACTCTTGTAACCACTATGGCCCCCTTAGTTAAGTTTGAAATTTGTGGTTTGGAGGTGCATATTTTGTCATTTTGCAGATACTATATAATAAATTCATATTTTAAAAATGTATTTTCAAATCACGTTTGAGATACACACAAAATGCAATATAAGGTCAAAAATTATGTAACAGCTATCAAAGGCCCCTTTGACCATCTGTGTTTCTTTCTTTTTGGATGTTTCTTTGCAATTTATAGAATAAACATTCCTAAAATAGGGATGGGAGCATAGACCTCCCAAGATGGCTAATTTTACTGGGTTGCTTATTCATTAAAAAAAAAATTTTCAGAAAATTTTGTGACTACATGACTTCAAGTTATGTACCAGTTGGTTGTTTTTTTTTGAGATGGAGTTTCGCTCTTGTTACCCTGTCTGGAGTGCAATGGGGCGATCTGGCTCAAGGCAACCTCTGCCTCCTGGGTTCAGGCAATTCCCCTGTCTCAGCCTCCTGAGTAGCTGGGATTACAGGCACGCACCACCATGTGCAGCTGATTTTTTGTGTTTTCAGTAGAGACAGGGCTTCACCATGTTGACCAGGATGGTCTCGATCTCTTGACCTCGTGATCCACCCGCCTCGGCCTCCCAAAGTGCTGGGATTACAGGCGTGAGCCCCCGCGCCCGGCCCCAGTTTGTAGTTTTATGAATTCAATGACAAAGAACTAAAATCCTATTCCAGGTTGCAATTTTATAAAGCAGAATGTTATTTAATTCAAGAAATCACAAAACCACTCACTGAATAATTAATATGCCAGTATCACTCACAAAAGAATAGCACCTATTGTGCCTTTCCTCATATTATAGATGAGAAAACCACTATGTGGTGTATTAATATTTTGGAAGGAAATTAGGAAATATGGAGTAAATAAAGAAGGAAAAAGTTAAATAATTGTCTTTAAAAATAGTTTTCAATGATCTTGCATTCATAAATGTGACATGTTTTATTTTTTGAAAGTCATGTTGGCCTTTCTAAAAATGTAGTGCTCTGCATTATGGTTATAACACAAAGAGGCATTACGTGGGTGGATGCAAACATTTCAACATTTGGATTATGTGTAGTGCTGTGATCCTATGCCAAACTCAATCATATCCTTTATTTCAAAGTAATGTCTAGAGAGGGGCCCAGCAGGGAGTATGGCTTCCCCTGACTTTGATGGAGAGACTCCGTGGACCAATGCAGGGGGCTGGCTGGCCAAAGACAACTGGAGTGTTTGCTAAGAATGTAGACTACAGCCTACCTTTTTCTGAAAGTGAGGGGCTCGCCAGAGCTTATGGCTGCAGATGATGGGCAAGAGGGGAGAGAGAAAAAAATATAAAGTACAGAACACCCAAATTTAGAATGTAAGCAAATTTAGAAAGAAACCAGAGTTACAGGCTTGGTTAACAGAGATGAGATTCCCATATAAGTTTGACTTTTTACCATCTGTGAATGCTTTAACGTGTGTATGTGTATGCATGTGTTTGTGTGTCTAGTGGGGTTGAATATATATATATATATATATATATATACACACACACACACATATATACACCCACACATATACATACGTACACACACATCATAGATTTATGTGAGTGCATTATGTTCAAAGGCTTGTTTGCTGTGAGAAGCATTATATAGAACACAACATTCTTTTAGAATTTAGTGTATTGGTGGCTTGAAATAACACACAACACATCCACAGAAAATAACTACTGATTGTCTACATGGTTCTATTTTCTGCAAGTGCCCTTTGCATTACTGTGAAGATATGTCTAGCTTAGTGCTTCCAGGAAGAGAGACACAGAGAGAGTGAGAAAGAATGAAAGAGAGACAGAAACAGAGAGAATTAATTTTACCTTCAGGGTGTTTATAGAGTATAGATTCAACCTTAATATTTTTTTACTTTACTGAGTTTAAGAATATCAGTACCACAACACATATTGTTAACACTACTGATCTGAAATTTGGTTTGCTTAGAATTCATTTCCACGAGGCTGGGCCTGGACCTCTCACTGGGGACCTGACTGTAGGTGGCATTGAGGGTGGGGAGGACAGAGCAGCGTGTGCTTCCAAGAAGAGTTTATGAATATTCTTTCAAAATTTTCTGACACGTTCAAAGGCATTTTTAATATTGCTTTAATTTAATATTGGCACAGAGAACTGTGTCTTCACAATAGACTCCTCTAAATCTGTGTTTGTAGCTTGTTACACATACGGGGTGGAGACAGAAAAAAATGTCAGTTATGCCTTTCATATTCTGAAACAAGACCATATATAGATGTAGAAAGTCATGTTAAAGAGGTTCATTCACATAGACTCACGCATCCCATATATCAGAGTCAGAGGTGTACAGTCAGAGGCACCTTTCAATGGAAGGGGCCAACAAAGATCATTCCCTTTATTCTGTCCTTCTTTCCTTCTTTTATCTCTAGCCCCTGCCCCCCTCCCCCGCCCATCCCCTAGCACAAAGGAGCCAGAATGACCCTAACAGCCAATAGCGTTTTGAGGTTAGTTTGACTAGTGACGTTCATACTCGCTGAGGATGGGTCTGTCCTCCTCTGCCACATGCAGGCCTCAGGGCCTCTCCCACCTGCTCTTTCCACCCTACAGGCTGACTTGGAGCCTGCGGGTAGGTTGCAGTCCTCAGGACAGCAGGGAAGAACTGGGGTCCTGGGTGAGACACTCCATCCTCTGATCGAGGACACGCTATTGTCCAGACTGGGTCAACCTGTCCACTGTCCTATGTGGGCAGGCCCTGGGCAGGCTGAGCCCCTTTCCCCTGCCTCCCTCCTGGGTGGACCCCCGGAGGGCTTCCAGTGACCCCTTAGGAACTGCCCCGTTTCCTAGAGCCCTTGTCTGAACCAGTAGCCCACACTCTACTGCTCCCAGGTGCGCATAGCCCTGGAGCCCCAGAGAGGCAGGGGCAGCACAGCCTCCCAAGTACTGGAGTAGCCTCCTCTCAGAATCTCAAAGGGAGAAGGAGAATGGACTGTGTTCCTGTCTGCCTTTGGGTCCCCTTCACTTAGGACACACCATTCCCTGACTGGGTTAGAGGCCTAAGGGAGGAAGCTGAGTAGCCTTCACTTTGTGATTCCACCCTTTTCACAACTTCCCTAGGCCTGGGGACCTTTCTGGGAGGCTCTCTGAGGTGGGCCTGGGCCAACCTCAGCAAGGAGGATGGTAACGTAGGTGACGGAGATCTTAAAGACATCCTCCTTCAAGACAATTGCTTGGCTTGCTAAGCTAATTTTTTCCTGCAAGAACTTCTTTTGGCACCTCTGTATTTGTCTATTTCCAGGAACTTATCTATATTTCTTCTGTGAGAAGTACTAGCCCTTCCCCAGGCACAAGAATGTCTCAAGGGAAGGAGAAGAAGGTCATGTGTTCACAAGGGCAAAGAAAAAAGCAATTCATAATTTACAATATTATATATACATGTGCAGAAATGCATACATTCCTTGCAGCAATTATTTCTTGAGTAGCTACCGTGAAATATATCCGTTAGGTTCATTGTAAACTGTGAGATCCACAAAAGTAGATTAATTACTTTGAATTAAAGTGTCATGTCCACAGAAGCCCACATAAACTTCTCACTACATTTTGACCAATGAAGGTACATTAAAAATAAATCTTCAGATCCATGATTGTTGCACATTTCAAATAAAAATTTTCATAAACTCTAAAATCTTTAAAAATATTACTCCAATGGGAAGTAGCAGGTTAGCAGTTAGAATAAATTAAAAACTCCAGTATGGTGGTAAAGGAGCCAGTACCCTCTTCCATGGACGCTTAAGTTAATGCAATATAGATACAAAACCAGACAAAGACACATCAAAAAATAAAACTATGGGACAAAATATCTGATGGATATTGATGCAAAATTCCTCAACAAAATACTACCAACCTCAATTCAATCACACATTAAAAAGATCATCATGATCAAGTAGGATTTCTCTCAAGGATACAAGGATGGTTCGACATCAGCAAGTCAATCAGTGTGATACATCATATCAACAGAATGAAGGATAAAAATCTCATGAGAAGAAATAACACAAAATAAATCAAGAGCATCCAAATTATAAAGAAAGAAGTACAATTATCCTTGTTTGCAAATGATCTAATTTTACATTTGAAAAAACCTGTAGTCTCCATCAAAAAATACCATTTAAACTGATAAATTCAATAAAGTTGCACGATACAAAATCAGCATACAAAAATTAGTAGCATTCTATGTGTCAGACAGCAATTTGTAAAAAAAATTAAGACATGAATCCCATTTATAATTATGACAAATGCAATAAAATACCTAGAAATTAACGTAATCAAAGAAGTGAAAGATCTCTACAATGAAGACTATAAAACATTGTCATAAGAAACTGAAGGCATATATCACAGAAATAGAAAAGATAATTCTAAAATGTATATTGAACCACAAAATACACAAAATAGCCAAACATATTCTAAGCAAAAAATAATAAAACTGAAGAAATCACATTATCTGATTTCAAATTGCTCTACAGAGATATAGTGAACAAAATAGTATAATGCTGGCATAAAAACAGACATATAGACCAGTGGAACAGAACAGAAAATCCAGAAATAAATCCACACATCAATAGTGAACTCATTTTTGACAAAAGTTCTAAGAACATACATTGAGGAAAGGACAATCTCTTCAGTAAATAGTGCTGGGAAAACTAGATATCTATATGCAGAAGAATGGAACTAGACCATCTCTCTCGCTACACACAAGAATCAAATAAAAATGAATTGAAGGCTTAAATCTAAGACCTCAAACTATGAAACTACTAAAAGAAAACACAGAGGAAGAACTCCAAGACATTGGTCTGGGCAAAGACTTCAGTAATACCCCAAAAGCAGAGGCAACCAAAGCGAAAATGGACAAATGGGATCACATCAAGTTAAAAAGCCTCTGCACAGCAGAGGCAACAATCAACACAGTGAAGAGACAACCCACAGAATGGGAGAAAATTTTGCAAACTACCCATCTGACAAGAGATTAACAACCAGGATATATAAGGAACTCAAACAACTCTGCAGGAAAAATCTAATGATCAAATTTAAAAATGGGCAAAAGACCTAAAAAGACATTTCTCAAAAGAAGACATACAAATGTCAAACAGGTATATGGATAACAGCTCAATATCACACATATCAGAGAAGTGCAAGTCAGAACTACTATGAGATATCATTGTACCTCAGTTAAGATGGTTTTCATTCAAAATACAGGCAATAGCAAATGCTGGTGAGCATGTGGAACAAAGGACCCCTTGTACACTGTTCGTGGGAATGTAAATTAGCACGACCACTAAGGAGAACAGTTTGGAGGTTTCTCAAAAACCTAAAACTAGAGCCACCATATGATCTAGGGATCCCACCATATGATCTAGGGATCCGACTGCTAAGCATATACCCAAGAGGAAGGAAATCAGTATAGCAAAGAGATGTCTGCATTCCTGTTGTCTTTACTGCAGCACTGCTCACAGAGGCTGAGATAAGAAATCCACCTAAGTGTCCACCAACAGACAAATGAATGTAGATAATGGGATGCATGTACACAATGGAGAACTACTCAGCCATAAAAAAGAATGGGATTCTGTCATTTGCAACAACATGGATGGGATTGGAGTCGTTGTGTTAAGTGAAGTGAGTCAGGCACAGGAAGATGAGCTTCACACCCTCTCACTCATTTGTGGAAATGGAAACATTTGAACTTACGGAGATAAAGGTGGTTTATGTCTAGAAGCATAGCGTGAGGTGAACAGAGTGAGCATGCTTAATGGTTACAAACAACAGTTAGAAAGGATGAATACGATGTAGTATTTGATAGTACAACAGGGTGACTACAGTCAAAAATAATGTAACTGTACATTTTTAAATAACTAGAAGAGTGTAATTAGATTGTAACACAAAGGATAAATGCTTGAGTGATGGACAACTCATTTATCCCGATGGGATTATTACATATTGCATGTCTGTATCAAAACATCTCATGTAATCCAAAAATATATATGCCTACTAAGTGCCCACAAAAATTAAAAAGATTTTAAAAATATCCCCCCCCTCCAAAATTTGATGTAACAAATAAGTTGTATAGGTTTCAGTTGCTAAAGAAATTATTAAAGCATTTTATGTTAACAAAGAAAAAACAGAGTCAGTGCTACCTGAGGCAGTCATTTTTGGGGATAATCATGGCTGCAGGTCTGGGAATGCTCCCAGGTATGACCCCTGTGGGGTCATCCACATGGAAGGAGTCCTGGTGGATTTTGGTGACCGGGGCTTGGAAGCCAATATTCGTTTTCCCCACACAGTGACATGGTGCAGAGTGAGTGTGAAAGTTTAGATCCTCTGAAACGACCCTCAACTCATTGCTGAGACATAGGAGAGTGTGTGTGAGTCCTACATGGTTTCACCCATTTGGGATGCAGCAATCTCCCCACTGGAGCGACCTGTTTGGGTTTATAATAAATCAACATCCCTTGAGAAATCAGTGGTTGCCAGCAGCTCTGCGGCATTTGCTAACTGTCTGAAGAGAATCCAGGCTCGGTGGAGGCCCCGACACTACCCCACGCTGTGCAAACAAAGCCTCCGGACAGCAGCACAGCCCGACAACATCTTCCATATTTGCAGATGGCAGACACTAAGTATGGAAAAAAGGAGGTTATAGTTAAATGACTGCAAGGAGAAAATATTTCCCTGAGTCTGGAGGCAGGACTCCAGCCGTCCAGTTCATAATTAAGCAATAATCCCAAGAAACCCAGCCATTACCAGCAGTTAATGACAACTTTGTTGGTTAACAGCTCGACCTGAAGCTGAAGATTGTTAACACTCTATCAAACTCCTTGTTAAGAGTGCTAAGCTTTTATTTAAACATGCTTGGATCGCAGCTGGAGAGCTGTGGGGGCATCGGGCATCCCCCAGTGGCTAATGACCAGCTTTTTTCCATCAGTCAGAGCACCGGGCACATTCCATTATGTTTATATAATAGTTGTTAACTGCCGCGCACTGGTGCCACTTTGTATGGGGACCTCGTACGACACGGGGTTCAACTCCTTCTCCTCCCCTTGCACCAAATACGTATTTGCTGTTGTTTTCCTTGTTATGGAGGTTGCCAGTATTTCAACTTCTGTGATTTACCTAAAGCATGTTTCAGAATTTAAGGGAATGCACAGGAAAGGCTAGACACATCAGATTGAAATGGGGACATGTCATCAGCCTGTAGGCTTCCCCAAGCCGAACCTGAAGGGTGCAAGGCCACTGCAGCCTCCTGAGAACTCCAGGCCTCCTCTTTGAAGGTGGTCAATCATCGATGCAATTGTCATCAGAAATGTGTCATAGTTACTAGCTAAAGGGCTATTTTACTTTTAGGATTCTGCATTGACTGGAAGCTATCCTCACATGAACCTACTGCAAATGTTTCCATCTTCCTCTCCTTTTTCTTTAGCATAAATGAGAGGCCTGCACTGGGAATGTCAAGCTGCCTTTAGTCAATCATTAGAGTCACCAGAGGAAGCCAGAGCAGGGTGGGGCTACCAGAGAGGAACCTGCGTGTCTGTGTGTTCAAGTGTGCAGGAAGACAGTGGGATTCTCCACCATCTTCGGAGAGACGAACTTGGCCACCTGGCTTGTTCTAGTGTGCAGGAAGAAAGCAGCATTCTCCACCATCTGCATACAGATGAACCTGGACACCTGCACATGTTCAGGTGCATGAGGAGACAGAGGGATTCTCCATCATCTGCATAGAGGTGAACCTGGGTACCTGGATGTGTTCAGGTGTGCAGGGAGACAGTAGGAGTCTCCATCATCTGCATAGAGGTGAACCTGGGCACCTGGGTGCATTCATGTATGTGGGAAGACAGTGGGATTCTCCATCATCTGCACAGAGGTGAACCTGGGCACGTGGGCATGTTCAGACATGGAGGGAGACAGTGGGATTCTCTATCATCTGCATAGAAAGGAACCTTGGCACCTGAACGTGTTCATGTGCGTGGGAAGACAGTGGATTCTCCACCATCTGCATAGAGATATACTTGGGTGCCTGGGTGTGTTCAGGTGTGCAGGGAGACAGCGGGAGTCTCTACTATCTGCATAGAGTCATGACACACACTTCTTTCCCATGACTGGAAGAAAAAGTTCAAGCAAACGGACCCACGTGGACAAGCTCAGGTGTGTGGTTGACCCCGTCCTGTGTTGCCACTGTCCACAGAATCCACACAACTCTGCCCTCACCCTGCCAAGTTAGCATCCCAGGATCCCAATCCTTTGTGTCTGTCAGAGACATTCAGAATTCATTAACATGTTAATGTCAGGGCAGGCTCCCCTGGACCTCTGAGTTTTGTCTGTGCAAGGGCTTCCTTGGGCATTGCAGAAGTAGAGCAAAGCCTTTGGAGCAGGGGTCATTCAGCTCAAGCGAGGTGCAGATGGGCCAAGCCCTTTGTTCTGTGCAGCCTCGGGGTTGTTCTGGGAAGCAGCCAACCTGCCTTGGTCGCAGTGAACATGGCCACGCCATTGTGTGCGTTTGTCACTATGTTCCTGCCTGGACTCTGAGGGTCACTCTGGAGATTAAGGACAAGTGCAGGGAGCCCTCTGCCAGACTGAACAGAGGTCCAGAGCTTCTGCCTTCAGTCCCTGTCACCTTTGCTCAAAGAGGGATCCTCCTGACAGAGCGATTAAAAATTATGGCTTATTTACGAAGCTGTCTACCCAGAAACCCCAGGATGATCTCTCTGGCACTTTCCCACATGGCTGTCCTAACAGGTTCTCCTACTACAGAGCAATTCTTTAGACCCTATGATATCAAGACAGGCGGACAAATTAAAAACTGACCACAGTGCCTCATGAAAAGAGACTAAGGGACCATGTGGTATTTCCCATCTTTCTTAGAGACAGAGTCTCACTCTCTACCACCCAGGCTGGAGTGCGGTGATGGGATTGTGGCTTACTGCAGCCGTCACCTCCTGGCCCAAAGCCATCCTCCCACCTCCGCCTCCTGAACTGTTGGGATTACAGGTGTGAGCCACCACACCCAGCCTGAATTTCCCCTTTTAAAATGCCATTGCCCCCCGCTGCATGCTGAGGATCTGTTTCACAGCCACCTTGCATCTTTGGTTATGTAGATCTTGTTGTGCCAGATGAGGCTCGGTCCAGTGAAAATGCTCCCTGGGCATGGCCTGCCATTCTGTGTGCTGACAACACAGCTGCCCAAAGGCAAGGGCTTACGATTTTCTAAAGCATGCTTCTTAGGATGGCAGTGACACGATGGAGTACTTGTTACATTTACACAGAGGCCAAATTTTTCCTTTTAGTCATGGTTTACTTTTTTAAAAGTAAGTTTAAAGTAAATGCTCACAGAGAAGCCAGGGTCAAGATCTGACTTGGTCTCAGGTCACATTTCCTGGATGTGCCCTCCAGGCACTTGGCCCCTGTCTGCCTTACACGCCCTCCTGAGGCACCCCTTCTCTCATTCCATCAGTGCCACCCTTTCACCTGCACCTCGATGCCACATCCTTGAAATTCCTGAAGTCATTTATCTTTCAATTCATCCAGGATGGCTTCCTTCCAGATGCAGCTGAGCTTCTGCCTTTATGCAGGAACCCATCAGAGAAATGACACTGCCTTCTCATCACCTGCCTTTCTGTATTTAGAGGGCCGTGTGCACCACACTGAGAATTAAATTAGGCTCTTCTGTTGCTTATGGAGACATACTTTCATCATTCCAATGAGGTCCGATGTCTCAGCAGAAGAAAGCATCTCTCCCCCTGTCCACATGGTATCTGTGCGTGCGGCCTCACCCCAGCAGATGTTTGAGAACTTGGTCTTGAGTGAATGCTTAGCACACCTGACCCTACTGTGCCATTCATTCAAGCTGCTTTGCCTCTTAAGTCTTTAGACCTAGCATTTCTCTCTTGACACAACCTGGCCCTTTTCCATTTTCTTTATCAGACACCGTAACAAAAGACATGCACATGGAAATGTCTTCTCCACTTTCCAATGACTGTCTTGTTAAATTAAATTTATCTTAAAGCTGCCTCTTTGCATATTTTAAGTGTGGATAACAGATCTCTCTGTGCATGGTGAACTGAAACCTAACTGGACATGTACACAGACTATAACCTGCTCTTGGGCAATCACCAAGTTCTGGCCAGTCCCAGGTGGTCCGCTGCTCAAGCCGGGTTCAAAGAAGGCAGCCTGAGCTTTTTCTGTGCCTCACTTCCTTCTACCTGTCCATGAATCCTCATTGATTGCATAGCACCGGAGCCTCTCTGAATCTGTTCCACCTGGGGACTACCAGATTCTTGAATTGTTCTTTGCTCAATGAAATTCCCTTAAACTTAATTTATCTGAAGTTTTTCTTTGAATCATCTTTGACCATCAAACGAGAGGGTGACTTTGGAATGTTCTTAGGTGGTCTAGGACTTAGTCTATGATTTTCATTTCGTTTGACTTTATTCTGGTACGAGGTCAGCTACTGTGGTCTCCTGATGGGTCTCTGGGGGACCATGGTCCTCAGAGAGCTCATGGTCTAGTGGGAGAATCGGAGGCTGAGGGTACAGCTGCTCTTGTGGAGCGGTGGCTGCTCCAACCCCCAGAAGTCCTTGCCCACCCGCCCATACCTATCTGTTTCCCTCCCTGGCTCTGCCCTGGCTTCTTGACTCTGGCCTAGCTTCGCCAACTCTGATCAATTTTCTCTCTTTATACAACATGGTCTTCTCTCATCTGGTACCTCAGGGAGCCACTGGGCAATTGTTGGGCACTCTTCAGTGCATGAGCATCTAAACCACCCCCAGGAGACACAGCCCCCGGGCCTGCAGATGCCTGCCTTCTGCCCTCCTCCTTATTAGGCCTTTTGCTCAGATTCCCCGGTGCGAACCCACAACCCTCTTCCCGTAGGCTGTCTTCCTCAGCGTTGAGCCAGCAGAGTATTTGAAATGGACCAGGCGGGGACTCTTCCATCCCGACTACATTTTCAAATTCAATGTGTTCACTGGAGGACTATTCTCTTTCATTTTGATGCAGCGATTTTCACAACCCCTGCCACCCTCTCAGTCAGGCCCTCTGCTGACTCCAAGCCGCCTCCCTCTGTCCCCATTTCACTCCCCACCCATGTCAATCCTGTCTTGGACACTTCTTCCTGCACCTGTCTTCACCGGGCTCCTCAGCATCTCCTTTACTTCCACTGCCTCCTTGGGAGGGACTTCCCAGTGACCAACTCTTGTCTGGAGCTGCAAGCCTGTCTTCGCAAATTGGAACTCCTTGGAGTCTCATGAATAAAATGCATCTCAGATGCGTCCTTAACCCTTCGGACCAGACTCTTGCAGTCTCTTTATTCCTGTTTGCATTAATGATGCACATATTCTTCAGTCAACTCAGAGCAGTCGCTTTTGTTTAAGTTCAAGGGTACAACTGCAGGTTTGCTGCATAGACAAACTTATGTCATGGGGGTTTGTTGGACAAATTATTTCATCACCCAGGTATTAAGCCTAGCACCCATTAGTTATTTTCCTGATCCCCTCCCTCCTCTCACCACCCACCCTCTGAAGGATCCCAGTGTCTGTTGCTCTCCTTTGTGTGTCTATCTGTTTTCATCATGTAGCTCCCGTAAGCTCTCTCACTTACAAGAAGTGAGAACATGTGGTATTTGTTTTCTGTTCCTGCGTTAGTGTGCTGAGGATAATGGCCTCCAGCTAAATTCATGTCTCCAAGAAGGACATGATCTTGTTTATTTGTGTGGCCGCATAGTATTCCACGGTGTATACATACCAGATTTTCTTTATCCAGTCTTGCATTGATGAGCATTTAAGTTGATTCCATGTCTCTGCTATTGTAAATAGTGCTGCAGTGAACATATGAATGCATGTGTCTTTATAATAGAATAATTTATGTTCCTTTGAGTATATACCCAGTAATGGAATTGCTGGGTCTATTGGTCTGTCTTTAGGTCTTTGAAGAATTGCCACACTGTCTTCCGCAATTCCCACCAAGAGTGTGTGAGCATTCCCTTTTCTCTACAATGCCACCAATATCTTTTTTTTTTTTGGTTTGTTTAATAGTAACCATTCTGATTGGTGTGAGATGGTATCTTACTGTGATTTTGATTTGTGTTTCTCTAATGATCAGTGATGTTGAGCCTTTTTTCTTATGCTTATTGGCTACATATATGTCTTTTTTTGAAAGACGTCTGTTCATGTCCTTTGCTCACTTTTGTATGTTATTTTCCTTGTAAATTTGTTTAAGTTCCTTATAGATGCTGGATGTTAGACTTTATCAGATGCATAGTTTGCAAAAGTTTTCTCCCATTCTGTAGGTGTCTCTTTGTTGATAGTTTATTTTGCTGCACGGCACTCTTGAAATCCTCTTCGATTCCTTTTGTTTCCTTGTGCACCAAAAAGTCACCATGAAAGGCTGACACTGCTGCCACAGCTTCTCTCCTATATTGTACTTGTTCTCTATTTTCTAATAAAGCATTGCTGCTATTGCCTGAAATGCCACCGTAGCCCCCTTAATGGTGGTCCGGCCTCCATCACATCTCAATCATTGCTCATGCCTTCCTTCCGTCGGTTCTTCACGCTTGTTGACAGGTACCGTGGTAGTACAAGGGAGTGACAATGTATCTCACTCAAAATCTCAGCTCTCTCACTCCTATAGACACCGTCTTTCATTCATTCAACTGAGTTTTGTCCCATGCCAGTGCCATTTGCTTCTCTCATGGAATGCGTGCTCTCACTGGGAAGCCAGGCATAAAAGCAGAATAGTCACTATTATCCACGTAGTCGTGATGGGCCTGGACAGCAAGCTAGAGAGGCGGGCTTAGGAGAGCTCCCCCAGCAACAGGACGCTGCGTGGAGGATGATGAGAGTATCGGGGAGGTCTTCTTAAGAAACAGCTTTTGAGTCGAGGTCTGGAAGATGAGAATGTGTCAGCCAAGGAAGGAAGCAGGAAGCTGGGCCCTGCAGAAAGGAATGCATGGTCCACCCTGAAGAGGGGCAAAGCTCCCTGCAGAGCCCAGGGGTAAGCTCCAGGGGAGAAGCACAGGGAAGAAAAGGGGGTACCCAGGGGGAGGCTGAAGATGACAACCGAAGGCCGGGATCCTGCAGGGTCCGTGTGGATCTGATTAGGCTTTGGCGTTTATCCTAAAAGCTCTCATTCTACTGCCTTCCTTGTGCTTTCCCCTTTGGGATGAAGGGGGTAGGCAGGCATTGAAGGATCAGACCTGCAGCTTTGGTAGTCCCAGCTGGCTGCAGGGACCGAGACTGAGCAGGATGTCACTTGTCGGGGAGGGTGCGCCAAGGCGAGTCGGAGGTCGTGGTCTCAAACTACTGCATACAAAGACAATGTCTCTTCTGCTGTACGACAGGCTGAGTTTATGGGACACAACGTATGTGATTATGGGAATGAACCAAGCAAAGAACAGCCATGGCCTGGGCCAATTATTTCTCCTGCTAAGAACGTCCATTTCGAAAGCCTGAGGAAAGGCTGTATCATTTCTCCACGGAGGGAGAGAAGGTGCTTCTCCATGTTCATTGCTCCCCTCGCACAAAAACAGTACAAGAGCAGCCTTAGAAACCCTGGGGCTGTCGGGGCCGGTGGTGAAGGCTGGTGAGTGCTGGTGGCTGGCACCCTGCTGTGCACACAGCCTGCACTCCTCGGGGTGTGCGTGGGGTCCCATAAGGCTGCTGGATCTCTCCTCTGGAACCCAGATCTGCTCATCCCCTCTTGTGGAACACCCAGCCCTCCAGACCAGAGACACACACGCAAGCCAGCAACTGCCTTTGCTCAGGAAACCGGGTTTCAATACATAACTACACTGAGAAAACACACTTCAAGATATGGAAAACAAAACAAAACAACAAGCCTCGATTATCCTCTCTACAGACTTTTTCCTGATTTTTGAGTTATGTGGTTGAATCTTAAGTTATGTGGTTGGATATTCTGAACAGCTTTATTCTATTTTTTTTAAAAAAACAATAGGCCAAGAATTTAGATAAACTGGGTAGATACTTGAAAAACACAGGCATATAGGATGCGGCCATCAGTCACATGACACTGCAGGGAATCTCACTACTCATATAAAACAAACATCATCATGGACTTATGATGTCAGTCATGTAAAAATGGTTACTAGGAGTGTTTTTTTCTTTGTGTTATTAGAACGTGTTTAAAAATAATGTCCAAAGAGATTTAAAAGATGTTATTGATATGTTTGATACTTGAACATTTATATGGCTGAGTACAATTTTGAATCTCATTGACTTAAGGACAGATATGATTCTGCCCTATCTCAATATGATAGGAGCAAAATAGGGTGCTAAATAATAAAATGCCCATGAAATCCTGCACAGCTCAAACAGGAAACTGGAATTTTCCTAGAGTTAAGAGGCGCATCTAGTGGGAATAAGAACCCATTAGGTTTCATAATAAACTTTTCTTTGTAGAAGGATGTAAACCACTCTCTGATAGGTTAAGCAACTCCTAAACCCAAACATGCAAATGTCCCTTTTCAGCAATTACATCCTGTTCCTCATGTCGTCTTTAAAATAATAATAATAATAATTCAGTACTAAAGAAACCCATACATTTTTCAAATGAAATTACTTTCTTATTGTTCATTCTAAGAGTCATCCCAGGTCTTCTGTGAGGAGCTGTAGGTTGTTTGGTTCCTGATGTTTTCAGTGTAAATAAGAAAAGTTGGGACATAGGGAGTGATCTCCCTGTGACAGCTCATGGTTCCTGAGTGACTTGGACAACTGCAAGCCTTGTCAGGGTCCCTGCTGGGAAGGACGTCCTGGAGACCTGGCCGTTTCTGTCTGGGTTTGCCTCTCTTGTCAATCATGTCTCCTGACATGGTTTGGATGGTGGGCCACTCAACTCTGTGTTCAAGTAGAGACGCACTCCTTTCATGGCATAGACAAATACAAGCGGGGAACTGAAAAGCGAATGTCCTGTTCTTTCTCTTAAGATAGATGTTAGCATAGTAAACGACCTGTAAACATCATGCAAATACTCAGGAACACAGCTTCTAACCCAAACATGCAAATGCCCTTTTTCAGCAATTATATCTAGTTCCTCATGTCATAAAAATGCCCAGGAAGAAAAAATGGAAGTGCTCAATTGTGTCATCAGGATTTCATTCCCAATCAGGTTTCTAGGGAGCGGAACTGGTGGTTCAAAATACAAATAACTCCAGCAGGAATTTAATAATCTGTGAATTGTGTATTGATATCAAAGACACACACACATACAGATACACACAGAAGTTACTGCCACGTGAGTCACGTTATGAAAACATCACCACCTCCCATGTTTTCAGGGTGAAGATGATCATGTTCCCATCTATCCACCTTTCAAGTCGGAGGTGAATTCACCACAGCACACTCATCATCATCATATCTTCCTCACTCCCTCCCCGGCTTGATTCCGTGCTCATTTCATCCAGCCTCTGTGGACTTCTCTCTCCGCATAATCAAACTGCTGTATCAAACACAGAGGAAGTCTACAGTGGGCAGAATATATCAATTAAAAAGTGCAAGTTAGGAAAGAAAAAGAAGAAAAGGCTTTCATGTGTCCACACGTCCCTGAGCTGGATTAGTGTGGCTGGGAGCAGGCTGGGTATCAGCACATCGCATTGCCCGGGGAAAGTTTGTAGGCAACATTCATTTGCACAAGCAGCACACTTGAAAGACTCCGGCGCAGGGCTGTGTTCCTGGTCACAGCAAAACACCTGCTTGAAGCGGAGACAAAATGCCAAGCTGGAGAGAGTTCAAAAGAACAGGGTGACAATCGCAGAGTGCTGAACAGCAGCGGCAACGCAGTCACTGCAGCCTTTTGTCCACGGCTGCTGGATTGGGAAAGGTCCTGGCCCGGCGCCGTGCCACGGCGTTTCTAGCGGTGCGTTGACCTTTTCTGTTGAATCGAGACCAAATCATGATGAGTTGAAAAGACGTGTCAGGTCCAATTCAGACATACTGCACCACACATTCAGAGCCAGAAAACATAAAGGGTTCCATTGCCCGGGGACAATCCAATTGACCTATTTTTCGTGGCTTTTCTTCTCCTTCACCCATGCCTGGAGGCACCTACATAGCCCTTGTAGTAAGTACCAGGGTTCCTGAAAGAGTGGAGTGATTCCGGGGGCCAGCCCAGGGTCATTCTGGGCAGCATGATGGAGAGGTAGGTCTTTTGCAAAATGTCCCTTGAAGGGCCAGAAGTAAAACTTACCTATGTCTTTAGAGTACAGCCATACTCAGGATTGCCTGGGAGAGTGGTGATATTTCTGAGTCAGATGTACCAATGCTGGTGAAAGGCACAGACACACACCCTGTGATAGAAGTGGAAGCTCTATTTAAATCCTTATTTAAAGTGTGGGCAGGGGATACCAGGAAGCAAATGAAAGATGTTGAGGTGGGAGATGGCCCTGAAAGGCAGGAAAGACAGGGATGGTCCCAGAAGGGAAGCTTAGTTCCAGGACTTTGCAAGGAACAAGACTCTGCATGTTCATAATACAAGAAATCAAGTTACTGTTTCTTCAGAATTAAATTTTAAAAACCTCGTTCAATGAGCAGGCATGCTCCCTCCTCCAAGATCATGAGAAGTCACAGTAAACCATATTCTTTTCTTTGCTGCTCTTGCTAGAAGATACAGAATTAGGCGAGTATAATTTCATGAATATAAAGGCATCAGGGCGTAGAAGATTCTTAATTCCTTAACAAAGAATTCAAGCACAAGCACCCTTCCCACCTCCGACCTTTATTAAACGTTAATGCATTTTGCATGTTTCTCATATATTTTACTCAAATATTTCAAGCCCATCATTAGCCTCTTTCTGAGAAACCCAGTCATATTATGTTCCTTTTTTTGCAGAACAAAGGCACTGACAAAGTCTGTGGGAGGCAGACCATTCTCCACATTGTGTCTGAGCATTTGGAGGGCCACTGGCCTTAGAGGGGGCTGCGTTGTGCAGTGAGGCCGGGGTCCTTATGTCACTCTGCATTCACTGACAGCACAGTGAGCTCAGGCAAGTCCCCCAGCGTCACGGCCCCCCTGTATCCTCATTCAGGCCGGATGAGAAGTTTAGGGTAAATCCTCCCTTCCTGCTCTTTTCACCTTGGACATAATTTATAACCTAAGAACATTTGAGGGAAGGAGAAGAGAGAAAATGAAATCAGAAGGCTTAATGGCCAAAAAAATATGTAAAGATTCTTACTCGGAAATCCACTCAATGTGATGAGATACGCTGTAAAGCAAACGTGGGCACCATTTCTGGCAGGCCCGCCCACCGGTCAGGGCTGGCAGATGAAGCCCATGTGCCTGAAGACACTGAGATTCTCCAGGAATTAAAACCATCCCTCCTCCACCACTTGGCCTGTCATCTGAACATCATGTCTTTGCTTAAAATTCTGACAGCTCTAAAAATGCAAATATCCCTGGGGTAAGTTTGTGGCATCTGTGAAAAATGAGCAATCTATTAACTTTAGTGCAGACCAACTTGAAGGTGAGAGGAGAGGTGGAAGGTGGGCACAAGGGTCTGTCTCCTGAGAAAGGAGGGGGAAGAGGACCGAGATGGAGAGACACACAGGAACGCGTCTCCTCTCACCCACCCACTGCCATGTGTTACACAGAGAGAACTCTGCTCACGGCTGCAGGTCTTAGTTCTCTAAGCCAACAGGTATTATTCATCAATTTTAAAATAAATTAGTTTTTTTTTCCTCCACAAATGCGTGACCCTTGCATGCCTAAACATTTTTTTTTTTTCAATTCATTTGGCAACAAATGATGGCCTGCTAAGCCAATTTGTTCCTCTCACTTAAAAGTAAATTCTGGATTCAGATCATTAGAGCTACTCTTGGGGAAATATGATAATAGAGGTTTCCATTAGTGGAAAGAAATTCTCTCCCACTATAATATCAAGGCATAAATTGTGGGAAGTGCCCTTTTGTTTTCAGACTGGATGCCTTGTGATATAGATTTATATTTTTCTGTGTAATCTTTTTTTAAAGAAGTGATAAAACAAGGGCTTCCGTATCCACATTTTTCTTTCCTTGGTATGAAGAACCATGAAACACAAAATGCAGAAGAAAAGAAGAGCATCAAATTGTTGTCTTGACTGATATCCTGACTGATTGTGTATCTATCAGTCATGATCATCATTCGATTATCTTCTTTTATCAAGATTAAATATCAAGGTAAGTCAATCTCGCTTAATCAAAATTAATAAACTTTATTTTTAGAGCAGTTTTGGTTTTGTAGTAAAATTGAGCAGAGAGTACAGAGAACTTCTATACACACCAACCACCACCCATGCATACCTGTCCCCATTATCAAATTCTCCAACAGAGTTGTCCATGTGTTACAATTAATGAACCTGCATTGACGCATCAACATCACAAAGCCCATATGGTATATTAGGGTTCTCCTGATACACACCCTGTGGAATTAGACAAACAGATGATGATATGTATCTGCCATTATGGTATTATTCAGAGTAGTTTATCTGCCCCAGAAATCTTGTTCTCTGCCTGTTCATCCTTCTCTCCCTCTGCTCTGCCCCTGACAATCACTGGTCTTTTCACTGTCTCCATAATTTTGCATTTTAACAAAATGCTGTAGAGTTGAATCATGTTGTACGCAGCCTCTTCAGATTGGCACCTTTCACTTAGTGATACGCTTTTAAGTTTTCCTCTGTCATTTCATGGCTTGATAGCTTATTTCTCTTTAGCACTGAATGATGGTCCATTATATAACCACTTGCCTACTGAAGGACATTTTGTTTGCTTCCAAGATTTGGCAAGCATAAACAACTTCATGTACAGGTTTTGTGTGGACCTAAGTTTTTAACTTATTTGGATAAATACTAAGGAGATCCTTGCTGGATTTGATGGTAAGAATACACAGTTTTGTAAGAAAACACAAAACTCTCTTCCAAAGTGGCTGCACCATTTTTCACTCCCACCAGCAGTCAGTGAGAGTTCCGGGATCTCCACATCCTTGCCAGAATATGGTGGTGTCATGTCAGTATTCTGGATTTTGAGCATGCTAACTAGTGTATAGTGGTATTTTATTGTTTAAATTTCCAATTTCTTAATGACATCTGATGTTGCCTTCTCATAAGCTAATTTGCCTCCTGTGTATCTTCTTTGGTGAGGTGTTA
>NW_016107500.1:3748375-3768953 GCF_001604975.1 Cebus imitator | reverse complement strand
TTATGCAAATCTTCTATGAACTTCATGAATATTTATTTAGGTCCATGATTCATTTTGAGTTAATTTTTTGAAGAGTGCAGTATCTAGGTCAGTTTTCTTTCCTTCCTTCCTTCCTTCCTTCCTTCCTTCCTTCCTTCCTTCCTTTCTCCTTTCTCTCTTTCTCTCTTTCTCTCTTTCTCTCTTTCTTTCTTTCTTTCTTTCTTTCTTTCTTATCTTTCTTGTTTTTCTGTCTTTCTGTCTTCCTTGTATTTCTGTCTTTCTCTATTTTTTTTTTCATGTGTGTGTGTATGCGTATGTCCAGTTGGCCCAGCACCATTTGTTGAAAAGACTGTCTTTGCTCCCTTGTATTGTCTTTGCTCCCCTGTCAAAGATTAATTGATTATAATTATGTGGATTGATTTCTAGGTTCTCTATTGCATCGCATTGATCTACTTATTTATTATTTCACCAATATGACCCTATCCTGATTACTTTAGTTTCATAATAAGTAGAAGTCATGTAGTGTCAGTCTTCCAACACTGTTTTTTCTCCTTAAACATTGAGTTGTCCATTCTGGGTATTTTGCCTCTTCAAATAAACTATAGAATCAGTTTGACAATATCTAAAAATTAACTTGTTGGTATTTTTATTAAGATTGCATTGAATCTATAGAGTAAGTTGAGAAGAGCTTACATTTGGCAATATTGAATCTTCCTTCTTAATCATGAGCATAAAATATCTATCCATTTATTTAGTTCTTCTTTGACAGTTTTTTCACGGTATTGTGATTTTTTCTCATAAAAATCCTATATCTATTTTGTTAGATTTATATGTAAATATGATTTAGAGTGCAAATATAAGTGAAAATGTGTTTTTAATGTAAAATTTCACTTGTTCATTGCCAGTTTATTGGAAAATGATTGACTTCTGTATGAATTTTGTATGCTGCAAACTTGCTATAATTCTTTATTAGTTCTAAGAGTTTTTCTATCGGTTCTTTAAGATTTTATATGTAGATGATCATGTCATCTCAAAGCAAAGACAGTTTTATTTGTTATTTCTCATTCTATATACCTTTTATTTACTTTTTTTGTCTTATCGCATTAGCTGGGGTTTCCAGTATAATGTTGAAAAGCAGTAGTGAGAGGAAACATCCTTGCTTTGTCCTTGAGCTTAGGAGAAAAATTTTGAGTTTCTCAGTATTAAGCATAATGAGAGCTATAGATTCTTGGTAGATGTTCCTTAAAAAGTAGATGAATTCTTTTCTATATTCCTAGTTTCCTGAAGAGTATTCTTTATAATCATGATTGGACGGTGATGTTTGCCAAGTGCTTTTGTTTTTGGAACTACTAATATGATTATGTAACTTTTGTTTTGTAGCCAGTTCTTTTAATAGACATAATCAATTTTCAAATGTTGAGTCAACCTTGCTTTCCTGTGATGAATCCAACTTGGTCATGTACCATAAGCCTTTTTACAAATTGTTGAATGTGATTTGTTAATATTTTGTTGAGAATTTTTGCATTAATATTCATGAGAGATTTTAGTATGTAGTCTTCTTTCTTGAAATGTCTTTGGATGGTTTTGGTATTAAGATAACATTAGCCTCAAATAATGAGTTAGTAAATATTTCTTTATTTTTCTGAAAAAAAAGATTGGAAGGAATTGTAAAATTTCTTTCTTAAGTATTTAGTAGAATTCAGCAGGAAACCTATCTGGGCCTGGTGCTTTCTGTTTTGAAAGATTATTAACTATTCATTCAATTTATTGAACAGATATTGACCCATTCTGCTATTTTTAGGTTTTCTTGTGCAATTTTCAACAGATTATGTCTGTTAAGGTATTGTTTCAGTTCATCTAAGTTATCAAATTTGTAAGCATAGATTTTTAAATAATGTTTTATTATTCTTTTAACATCCACATGTTTTGTGGTTATATTTTCTCTTTCATTTCAAGTATTAGTAATTTGTGTATTCTCTCATTGTTTTAACCAGGTTAGAGGTTTACTAATTTTATTAATCTTTTCAGATAACTACCTTTTAGTTTTGTTCAGTTTTTTCTACTGATTGCTTGCTTTTAATTTTATTAATTTCTGCTCTAATTTTTATTATTTCTTTTTTCTATTTGCTTTGAAGTTAATTTACTCTTCTCTTTCTAGTTTTTTCAGTTGGAAGCTTATATTATTGGTTTTAGATATTTTAAAAAATAATCTAATATATGCTTTTAATGCTATAAATTTCCCTCTAAGTAATGTTCCTCCATCCTACAAAATTTGATGTTACATTTTTATTTTTATTTAGAAATACTTTAGTATTTTGCTTGAGATTTTCCTGCCCCATGTGTTTTGTTTAAGCTCTGAGTATTTTAGAATTTTTCAGCTTTGTATTACTGATTTCTGGTTTAATTTCATTGTTGTCTGAGAGCAGACATTGTATGATATCTATTCTTTTACATTTTTAAGCTGTGTTTTATGGCTTATGATATAGTGTAGCTTTGTGAATGTTTAAATGATCACAAGAAGAATGTGCAATCTGTCATTGTTGGATAAAATAGTCTATAGGTGTCAATGAGATCCAGTTGATTGATGATGCTGTTGAGTTCAATATGTGTTTACTGATTTCCCACTTGCTGGACCTGTTTCTAAGAGATGAACATTAAAACCTTCAACTCTTATAATAAATTAATTTATTTCTCTTTATAGTTTTATCAGATTTTGCCTCACATATTTCAACTCTCTGTTATCACCCTTTAAAGACTGTTATGTCTTTTGGAGTATTGATCCTTATGTCAGCATTCACTGTCTCTATCTCTGATAAACATCATTACTCTGAAGTCTGCTGTGTCTAAAATTAATATTACCAATTCCACATACTTTTGATTGATGTTAGGATGGTATAGACTTTTATTTTCATTTACTTTTAACGTATATGGGTCTTCATATTTTAAGTGGGCTTCTTGTAGGCAACATATAGATGAATCTTGTTTTTGGACTCAATCTGACAATCTCTGTCTTTTAATTGGTGTATTTAAATTATTAAAATTCAAAGTGATTGTTTATACAGTTGAATTAGTATCTACCACGTTGTTACTATTTTGTATTTGGTCACTGATCTTCCTTCCTATTTTGTCTTCCATATTTTTTCTGCCTTTTGTGTTTTTAATGGACTGTTTTTATAGTTTGATTTTCTGTCATTTCTCAACATATTATTTATTCTCATTTTTAAATATTTTAGTAGTTTTCCTAGAGTCTGCAACATACACTTACAACTAATGTGAGTCAACATTCACATAATATTATTCTTCTTCACAGATAGTGCAAGTACCTTATAACAATTTTAATTTGTTTCTCCTGCCCCTTGTGTCATTGCCATTATTCATTTCAGTTATACAAATAAACATGTATGTATATGTGTGTATATAGTTTTGAAGAAATTGTAGCTTATGAAATTGATTAAGAGTGAGAAAAATAAAAGTTTCTGCTATTTTTAATTTATTGACTAATTTCTGAATACTTTTTTTTTTTCATTCTGTAGATTTGAATTTCTGGACTATGTCAGTTTCTTCTCTCTGAAAGAATTTCCTTTAGCCTTTCTTGCAAGAAAAGTCTACTAGCAAAAAAAAAATGAATTTTAATTTGCCTGAGAAAGTCTTTTTTATTCACTTTTGATGAAGAATTTTGCAGAGTACACAAGTCTAGGTTGGAAGGATTTTGGTTTTTGTTGCTGTTGTTATTCTCTCAGCACTTGAAATATTTTATTCCACTTTCTTCTTGCTTGCACAGTTTCTGATAAGAAATCAAATGTAACTTTTATTTTTGCTCCTCTGTTGGTAAAGTATTTTTATTTCTGACTTGCTTCAATATTTTTTCTTTACTTTTAATTTTCTGAACTTTCATTATCATTTGCCTCAAATGTAGCTTTTTGGTTCATTTGTATGTTTGGTTTTGGGGACTTCTGAACATCTGGAATCTGTGGTTTGGTATTTAACATTAATTTGAGAAAATTCGCATTTATTATTGCTACAACTATGGCTTTTGTTTCTTTCTCTATTTCTTCTTATTTTATTATTACAAGCATGCTACTTATTCTTTTTTTTTTTCTTTTTTTTTAGTTTTGTTTTCTCGCAGTTCTTGGATCCAGTGTTCTTTTTCACGATTTGTTTTTCATTTGATTTTTGGGTTTTGAACATTTTTATAGAGAAATTGTTTCCTCAGGTGTGTCTAATCTACTAATTGGGCCAGCAGAGGCATTCTTTATGTCTGTTGCTGCATTTTTTAACCTCTATTTATTTTTCATTCTTTTGTAAAAAGTCTGTTTCTCTTTTTACCTTATGAATTTGTTCTTGTATGTTGTCTAATTTATCCATTAAAGCCCTTAGCATATTAATCGTAGTTTTAAAATTTCCCACTGTGATAGTTCCAACATGTCTGCCATATCTGACTCTGGTTCTGAGGCTTGCTCAGTCTCTTCAAACTATGTGTTTGCATTTCAGTATGACTTTTAATCTTTTGTTGACATGGGGGGATAATTCACTGGGTAAAAGGAACTATGAAAAATGGGCCTTTAGTGATATAGTGGTAAGGTGTGGGGAGGGAGCATGTGTTCTGTGGTCTTAGCATTAAGTCTCAGTCTTTCGGTGAGCCTGTGACCTAGGTTGTGACCTTCACTGGTGCTTCTCAGTCCGCTCTTTCTCTCTTAGGTGGAACAGGGTGGCCAGAGAGGGCTGGAGCTGGATATTTTTCTTTCCCCACATGTAAGACTAGAGTTGGTTTGAATTAGTGTTTTTCTTCTCCAGGAAGGTTAGGTTCTAGTAATCTCCAGTTGTTTAAGCTCTGATGAAATAGTTTCTCCTGAGGGAGGTTTTGTTAAGTAGAACAGAACCATTTGTTAAGTAGAACAGAGCCATGACTGCAACCTCTGCCTCCCAGGTTCAAGAAATTCTCCTGCCTCAGCCTCCCAAGTAGCTGGGATAACAGGTGTGTGTCATCACACTCCAGCTAATTTTTGTATTTTTACTAGAGATGGAGTTCCACCATGTTGGCCATACTGGTCCTGAGCTCCTCACCTTAGGTCATCTGCCCACCTCAGCCTTCCAAAGTGTTGAGACTACAGGGGTGAGCCAGCCCACCTGGCCCAACTTAGAGATTTTTATAGAATAAAAGTACATTCTTTCTTAGAGTTTTTTGAGAAGGGGGACTTAATTGTATTTATTAAGATATATACATATACATTATGTATACATACAAATGTATATATCTTTATACATAATATACATATATATCTTGAAAACTTTTTTTACTTAAAGAGTTTTATCTTAGAATCTCTAATTACTGCATAGCCACACAGACACATGTGACACTCTATATAGGTAATTTAGCTAATAGGTAATTTAGTTAAGAACTAAGCAGGAGATGATCTTGCCCAGGCTCTCTCCTTTCAATCTTCTCTCTGTCTCTGTCTCTCTCTCTCTCTCTCTGTGTATATATATATATATATATATGTGTGTGTGTGTGTGTGTGTGCACGTGTGTGTGCGCGCACGTGCGCGCATGTGTGTGTCTGTGTGGTGAAGTCCCACAGTAAGCTGTCTGCAAGCTGAGCAAACTGAGGAGGCAGGAAGCCAGTCCAAGTCCCAAAACCTCAAAAGTAGTAGGGAAGCCCATAGTGCAGCTTTCAGTCTGTGGCCAAAGGCTCAAAAGCCTCTGGCAAATACTCACCTGTAGAGATCTAAGAATCCAAAAGCTGAAGAACTTGGCATCTGATGGTTGAGGGCAGGAAGCATCCAGCATGGAAGAAAGATGAAGTCCGGAAGACTCAGCAAGTCAGCTTGTTCCACCTTCTTCTGTCTGATTTGTTCCAACCATGCTGGCAGCTGATTAGACGGTGCCCACCCAGGTTGAAGGTGGGTCTGCCTCTCCCAGTCCACTGACTCAAATGTTAGTCTTTTTGGCAAAAATCAGGAACAATAGTTAGGATTTGTCAATCAAGTTGACACTTAATATGAACCATCACCGTGTGTGTGTGTGTGTGTGTGTGTGTGTGTGTATGTGTGTGTGTGTTTGCATGTGTTTGTGTGTGTTTGTGTGTGTATGTTTGTGTGTGTGTGTGTTTGTGTATGTGTGTGTGTTTGTGTATATGTGTGTGTGTTTGTGTGTGTTTGTGTATATGTGTGTGTGTATGTGTGTGTGTATGTATGTGTGTATGTTGGCATGTGTTTGTGTGTGTGTTTGTGTGTGTGTTTGTGTGTGTGTGTTTGTGTGTGTTTAGTATCTCAATAATGTTGAAGCCCCAGATAACAGGTTTCCAGGACAGTCACAGCCATATGCTCTTTGAAAAATATACCTACCCCAAATACTTTTTCAAGAAAGTTTCTGATGTGATGAATAGAAACTATGACTGGAATTATGTAGAAGTGGGTTCATATTCCAGAGAAGTGACATATTAACTATATAAAACCATGCAATAACATCACTGTTTCTACACCACTGTCCTCATCTACAAAATGACAGCATTAAACTAGATACCCCCTCACATAGAAGGATACAGAAAGACAAATGATTTCATTCTATGCAAGACACTTAAGAAATATCTTGTGGAATAAAATTGCATTAGCCAGCTAGTCTGCTGGAAAGTTCTGAAAAGGTAGGAGATGAGACCAGTGACTTAAATCTGCCTGATAGCTCTTCCTGCTCCACCTAGGATGGGGAGGAAGATAAGAGCCACCTGGAAGCCAAGAAAGGAAGAATCACCAAAAACGATTTCCCCTGCTGAAACCAACTGTAGATACAATAAAATGTGGAATGAGGCCTTTCATGTCCACATAAGGGAGGAAGAAAAACCATGAAAATTTTAGTTTAAAGTAATGAGTTATGCCAGCTATTAGAGGGGCAGAGCTACTATGGTAAAAGAAGTAAACGGATTGCAAAAACATTGAAATAACATAGGCCTAGATTTTAAAACTTGGACAAAATTTATTAACCTATGTCTCATTTTTCAAAGTTGAGATGGTTTTATCTCCTTTGGAGGGTTTCGTATTAATTAATTAAATTAATAAATGCATAAAACATCATCCAGTGCAATGTATGATCTTACTGAATGGTAATTATGGCAATGGTGATAGTATACCAGTTAACTAGGAACTCAGGACCT
Source organism: Cebus imitator (assembly GCF_001604975.1). NCBI lineage: Eukaryota > Metazoa > Chordata > Mammalia > Primates > Cebidae > Cebus > Cebus imitator. The sequence continues at coordinate 3,761,827 of NW_016107500.1, read as the reverse complement.
GCAAACGATAACTCTTATTACTCAGTAGCCTATAGGCCAGCTGGACTCACTCATGTGATGAGCTGTGGGTTGGCTGGGGGTAGGCCCATGAGGCGTGGTGTCAGCTCAGAGGGCTGAGATAATGGTCCTCATCTCCAAGCGCAGGCTCGTTCTTTTATCAGTGTTATCAGGAGTCCAAGTTAAAAAAAGAGAAAATATCCACAGCTGTTTGAGTCTTACGGCTACCGCATCACCAAATCTACCACATCCTGTTGGCCACATTGGGTCATGAGGTCAGCTTGACTCAAAGGGAAGAAAATGAATGTGCCTTCTAATGGGAGAGCAGCAGAGGCTCATGACAACATGGGTACAGAGGGCTTGATAAGGACCCATTCTGACATCAAGGTACCCCAGTGAATGATGACAGTGCTCAATGTTTCTGAAATACCCCTTGCGGAAGAGCCAAGGCAGGAACCCTGTGTGGTGAGCAAATACCTCTGGCTGGTGTGTAGGAAGAACATGGTTCTCAAGTTCTGAATGTGTAGTTTGTTCTCTGCTTCAGAATTGTGCCCATCATTTATCTTCAGATATGACATGGATGCCATTATACTATAATGGAAATGCAACCTGTCACCAATGTTAAGCAGCAGTGACTGCAATGCAAACGTTTATGACATTGAAAACCATGTCAGACAAAACATGGGAATCATCCTGTAAAAAAATCACACTATCATGAACGGCACATACAGATATGCTGACTTACTCTTTTTTTTTTTTTTTTTTTTTTTTTTTTTTTTTTTTTTTTTTTTTTGAGACCGAGTCTCACTTTGTCACCCAGGCTGGAGTGCAATGGACCAATCCTGGCTCACTGCAACATCCACCTCTTGGGTTCCAGCATTTCTTTTGCTTTAGCTTCCCCAGTAGCTGGGATTACAGGCTCAAGCCATCAAGCCCAGCTAATTTTTGTATTTTTAGTAGACACAGGGTTTCACCACATTGGCCAGGCTGGTCCTCCTACCCCTGACCTCAGGTGATCCACCCTCCTTGATTTCCCAAAGTGCTGGGATTAATGAATTAAGCCACCACGCCAGGCCCTGATTTACTTCTTAAAAATATTGCAGACAATTTACAAAAGAAGACATATATGAGGCCAACAAACATATGAAAAAATGCTTATCATCACTGGTCATTAGAGAAATGCAAATCAAAACTACATTGAGATACCATCTGAAGCCAGTTAGAATGGCGATCATTAAAAAATCTGGAGACAACAGATGTTGGAGAGGATGTGAAGAAATAGGAACACTTTTACACTGTTGGTGGGAGTGTAAATTAGTTCAACCATTGTGGAAGACAGTGTGGTAATTCCTCAAGGATCTAGAAATAGAAATTCCTTTTGACCCAGCAATCCCATTACTGGGTATATATCCAAAGGATTATAAATAGTTCTACTATAAGGACACATGCACACGAATGCTCATTGCAGCACAGTTTACAATAGCAAAGCCTTGGAACCAACCCAAATGCCCATTGTTGATAGACTGGACAGGGAAAATGTGGCATATATACACCATGGAATACTATGCAGCCATAAAAAATGACGAGTTCGTGTCCTTTGTGGGGACATGGATGTACCTGGAAACCATCATTCTCAGCAAACTGATACAAGAACAGAAAATCAAACACCGTATGTTCTCACTCATAGGTGGGTGTTGAACAATGAGAACACATGGACACAGGGAGGGCAGCATCACACACTAGGGTCTGTGGGGGGGAAGGGACAGCAGGGGATGGGGAGTTGGGGAGAGACAACATGGGGAGAATTGCCAGATATAGGTGATGGGGAGAAAGGCAGCACACCACACTGCCATGTACGTACCTATGCAACAATCTTGTATGTTCTTCACATGTACCCCAAAACCTAAAACACAATAAAATATATATTTAAAAAAAATTATGTGATTACTTTCTGCTATTTATGGTGACTAGCTGGTGAGGAAAAGCCTAACAATTACACAACAGTATTCACCATGACTTAGCTCTGAGTGGTAGTGTTTTTTTAGGTAATGTATATTTTTCATAAATGTACTGCATTTTATAGTTCCAAAAAACGATCAAATGATTATTGGGAACAACTCCAAAATAAATCCCGATAAAAAGGCAAAAGAGGATTCCACAGAATCCCTTCTCCTATGTGCCGCGGTGGAGAGGTGAGGTGTGTGGAACATGTGGGAAGCGCCCAGGGTGGCCGTCCTCACGTGAGCTCTGCCCTGGGCACCTGGAATTGCTCTTGACGCTTTTCCCTTGAGCCTGGAGTGCAACTGTTTCCATAATACGTTTTTTTACTGGACACTTGTTTTTCAGGTCCTTAAATTGTGGAGACAGGATGGGTGCAGTGCCTCAGGCCTGTAATCCCAGCACATTGGGAAGCAGAGATGGGTGGATCACCTGAGGTCAAGAGTTCGAGACTAGCCTGAACAACATGGTGAAACCCCATCTTTACTAAAAATACAAAATTAGGCAGGCGTGGTGGTGCATACCTGTAATCCCAGCTACTTGGGAGGCTGAGGCAGGAGAATCACTTGAACCCGGGAGGCAGAGGTTGTGGTGAGCCAAGATTGCACCATTGTATTCCAGCCTGGGTAACAACAGCAAAACTTGGTCTCAAAAAAAAAAAAAAATATATATATATATATATATATATATATATATGGAGACAATATTTTGAAGAGGTTTTAGAGCTCGGATTCTGAAACTTCAAAACTTGCAGACAGTGGAGCCTACACAAATGTATCCAATAACTTCAGAAATAATTTTGCTCTCTTGTCAGTGCTGAGTGACAGCTCTAATAAATTCCAACATTTTAGGCAGACTTACATTTCACATGCACTTGCTCTCCTCTCTCGAGCAGAGTGGAACATCTATTGTCAAATGCATAATAAAGCATTAGAAATGCAAACTTGCTGTAGCCAATGGTAATGTGTTATTTAAAACTTATGAACCCAAATGAGGGCTTATTTTCTCCAAATTGAAATTTATAGTTTCATTTTAGGGTGCTAACTTGAATATTGATGGGGCTTAGGCACGCTGTTATAAAACGGCAATGAGAAACACAGGAAGTAGGTGCCAGACACAGAGGGGCAATTACAGCAGTAGCCTGGATCCTACGTAGCAAGTGGACTCCCTGACCCTACTGATGGCTAAAAAGGCAGGGAGGCTTTTGTGTGTGTGTCGGGGGGGGCTATCCGGCTCTCAGTTTGTTAGTATTCTATAGGCTTTCACATCATGTAAGTTTAGGACAAAAGGAAAAACAAAGATAAATAATAAAAAAAAGAAACGACTGGTCCTTCACATCTTCTAGAAGAAGAATCTCTGAAATCCTGTCACCCCCTGTTAGATGACCTTGTGATTAATAGCTTGGTCGGTCACATTGGCAAAATTGTTATGCTATTATACGTTACACAGTTGAAATTCAAATCAGTTCACCTAACACACATTAAAGACCAGGCCCTGCTGATGGGTTAGAGATTCAAATCAAGCAGAATACCTGTTTTCAAGGGGCCTGCAATGCAGGGGGAAGCGCTTGTTTGCGTATGCATCAGATGTCACAGTGTAACACATATGACATTTTCTAATATACAACAACACAAATAAAATAATATCAAGACAAAATACATAATAAAAAATTAAAAAGAAAAATAAAAAGAAAAATTAAGCAAAATAAAACTACATAATGACTGCAACCTGAAAAACAAGAATAATTTAAAGGATAATTACCTTAAATTAGGTAGAACAGAATAATAATTTAGAAAATAAATGCGTGTTTTAAAAATCCAAACACCTATTCCCTGCAGAAGTTTCTCCCACCCATGGAGAGTGATTCTCCAGATGTCCTTGCTGGAATGAAGTACCACTTGTGAGCTCTATTCTATTTCTGAAAGATGGTTCTGAAAGGTTTAGTGTCACCTGACTCAACTCCTGATAGAGTTCGTGTGTTTCTCTGATTGAGCTGAATTGACCAACACTACAGGAGAAGCTCGTTCAGGCTGGTCACAGCCTTGGCTGAGGCTGCATCCTCCTCAGCTCTACAGTAGAGCAGTTAGTCTCTCCTTTTAGGAAAAGTGGCTTTGCTCTTCTCACCTGGGAAGGCGCTGCCTGTTGAGGAAGTGCCTGCAATATGATTCCATGCTGGGAAGAGAGCGGCAGGATATAAATACAAAACAGAAAAGAGGAGAGGAAGCTACCAGTGTCTACATCAGCTGTGGCTCTGGGGAATGGGTTCTCTTCTTGAGAAACACACACAACCAAGCAACAACAACGATGATACAAAAAGTATATGGAGGCAGAAGGAAAGGACAAACTCCAACCTCAAGTTCATTGCATGGAACAGGGTGGTTTCCAGGTTCCAACACTCACACTTGGATACTTCCTGAATTCCGCATGCGAGAGCTGACTTGGGACTCTTGTTCAGGGTGAAGGAACACAAAAGGAATGTAATTAAGTAATCACAATGACCAGGTCTTGCATCTTATGGGGTCCACCTGTCTAAATGACATAATAGCAGAGACACATTTCCTCTGTAATGTTATGCCAGAGTTATAGTCAATGCAAATGCAACAATTAATGGCTTTCACTTAAGAGGAGAACAAACTTATCAAAAAGACAAAGGATAATTGCAGTTGCTTGTTAAAATAAGACGGAGATGCTCTGCTCTCCTGGTGGGAAGACACAACTGGGACTTGTATTAGTCAGGATTCCCTAGAGGAGCAGAACTAACAGGATACTCACATAGAAAGGAGAGTTTATTAAGTAATAACTTACCCAATCACAAGGTCCCACATTAGGCTGTCTGCAAGCTTGAGGAGCAAGGAGAGCCAGTCCGAGTCTCAAAACTGAAGAAGATGGAGTCTGACGTTAGAGGTCAAGAAGCATGCAGCACGGAACCAAGATGTGGATTGGGAGGCTAGGCCAGTTTTTCCTTTCCATGTTTTCCTGCCTGCTTTATATTCGATGGCAGCTGATTAGATGATGCCCAGCAGATTAAGTATGAGTCTGCCTTTGCCAGCCCACTGACTCAAATGTTCATCTTTTTTGGCAACATCCTCACAGACACACCCAGGATCAACACTTTGCATACTTGAATCCAAACAAGTTGACACTCAGTATTAACCATCATATGACCTGTTGATGTGCTGACCAGCTGGGGTACTCCCCCCTTTACTTGCCCCTTCCTGGAGTGCCAGGTAAACAGATCAGTCCCTCGTCCGCTGCGTTTGTTCTAGTCACGTGGATTCATGTCTCTTATTCTCCATTGCTGAACCAAGACCCATCTGTGCATTGCAATAGAGTATGTTCATCTCCACACATGATTGCTCTTGCACGAGGGACTTGGAGCCACTCAGGATTTGGTCAGGTCTCCCCACTGGCAAGTGTTTGCAGCAGGATTTGAATAATAATATCTGGAGCTTGAAGATCAGGAATGTCCCTGAAGGGGTTGATCCCTGACTATGGCTTGACCCTATTCCATGATTTGGGAAACACAGGAAGAACTCAAGTAGACATTACACTGGTTTTCCTTGTTCTCATCTCTCCTTTTTACGCATAAGGCTTGCTCTAGACTTTATGTTTGTGTCGTTTTAAAATTTGATTGCTGAAGTCCTCACCCCCAATGTGGAGGTGGGCGTTTGGTAGGAGGTTAGGTAATGAAAGTGGGACCCTCAGGAATGGGGTTAGTGCTGTTAGAAGAGAGACCCATAGAGCTCTCTTGCCCCTTGCACCATGTGAGGACACAGTGAACCAGGAATTGGGATCTGTCCGCGCTTTGATCTCCAATGTCCCAGCCTCCAGAACTGTGAAGAATATATTAATGGTGCCCATGTTACCCAGTCTATGGTATTCTGTTGCAGCAGCTCATATAGACAGACAGGATTATGGACAAGAATATTATTTTCAGGCCCCTTCCTTCTAGTCCTTATTCTTAACAGCATTTCTTTTCTTTAGGCTATTAGACATTTCCAAATGTTAGATGACCTTGGAGTCTTACAAATGTGATACAAGTTGGAAACTCCTATACACATTCTAGCAAAATAAACACTATTTTGAAACACCTAGAATTGCATATACGTTTTATATATTTGGCGTGTGTGTGCGCACATGCACGCACACACACTCACCTCTCAAAGTTTGCTGGGCTATTTGTCTTTGGTGAGTGTGTTTCCTTTGATGTGTTATGGTTTATTCCAGGTGTGAGACGGCGAGAAGAATAGCATTTGTAAATGAATGCTTGCCGCATTGTTTGCCACACATCCTATTTCGTATTTAAAAACTTCTGCTGCACCTATTAACCACCATGGCACATGCGTACCTGTGTAACAAACCTGAACATTTCTGCACATGTATCCCAGAGCTTGAAGTAAAATAAAAAATAAGTAAAACTTTTTAAAAAGTTTTTCGTTGTAACTGTTACAAGCACAGATATTTGCATTGCTTTTTTGTTTCCAAAACAAGTCACTAAACAATCAAAGACTTCATACAGGTCGACGCTTTAATGCAATAAATTTACCTCAGTCAGGTAGTCCACCTAATTTGAACTTGGTAGTCATATGACCCCCCGTCTTGCAGTCTAAGATTGGACAGATAAGGCTTTCTGCTGCACCCCTCTACTCTTGAAATCTCTCCCTATTACACAAGACACTTTTAACATCAAATGCATACAGTTGCATGAAAACAAACAAAAGCTCCAAGCGCTCGTAATAAGCTGTGTATCGTTATTTGTTTCATTAAAACTAAATTATTCAGGTATGGTAGCTCATGCCTATAGTCTCGGCACATTGGGAGGCTGAGGCAGGTGGATCCCTTAAGCTCAGAGGTTGAAGACCCGCTTGGAAGGCAGTGAGACCCCATCACTACTAAAAATACAAAAAGAATTTTAAAAATAAAAAACCAAAAAACAATAGCCAGGCGTGGTCGTGCACATCTGTGGTCCCAGCTACTCAGGAGGCTGAGGTGGGAGCCAGAACCTTGGAGGAGTGAAGTTCAGTGTTGAGATGGCACCACTGCACTCCAGTCTGGGTGACAGAGCGAGAACCTGTCTAAAAACAAACAAACAAACAAAAACCTATACATTCTATTACAAATTATTTCGAATCACTGAGAAAATCAGCAAAGACAGAAAATCATTGCAAATCAGAACCTTATCAATATTTCACTAGACTAAGACTGAACATCTTACTCCTCCAGAAGCAGAAAGCTGTTTTCCTGAAATCTTAACACTGATATATAAAAGTTCATCACAACACTGTTTTATGCCAAGAATTGAAGATTCATGTGAGTACATATATCACAGGAAATATTATTTAGGTTGAACCACATGAAATTGCCTTTCAAATATCAAAAATACTCAAATATTAGTGATTTCATATGGTTTAACACAACATTTAATTTGTGAAGGCACAGATACATCTTTTAAAATTTAATATTCCAAATACACAAAATGTATATTTTACAGACAGTTTAAAAAATGATTGTGTTCTAAATGAACTGCACACAATTCCACCATATATACATTATCATCCTGAATTGAGTAGCTGCCTCGTTTAGGGACTGAATGAAATATTTATGGTAGACCAAATAAAGAAGCCTTGTAATGGCAAATTCTTACATCTGGGGACACCGCTGTCACTGTGGGCACCGGTGAAATAGCTCTGGCCTAATTTCATCTGACTTTGGATGTGTGCAAATCACAGGGAAATGTGAACTGACTGCAGCCTGAGAAAATCAGCAAAGACAGAAAATCATTGCAAATCAGAACCTTATCAATATTTCACTAGGCTAAGACTAAACATCTTACTCCTCCAGAAGCAGAAAGCTGTTTTCCTGAAACCTTAACACTGGTATATAAAAGTTCATCACAACACTGTTTTATGCCAAGAATTCAAATTAGACCTCAGAATCCACTGTTTATATATATATATATATATCACATGAAATTAAAATGTGTAGGTCTAAATGTAGTGTCCTTGGATAACAGAAATATTTGTATGGTTTATTCTAATTTGTAAACCATGCTGTTCATGCATTTCTCCTCGTCTACAGTTTCTTAATAGAGAGCTGCGTCGGAATCTATTTGGAAATTATTCTTATCATCATGCCTATGACCTTGAATCCAGAGATCAGCTCTGTGATAACTTCATGGTTCTTTCTGATACTGAAAGGAAAAGGGTGCTCTTTTATGGCTCACTACCCTTCTTCCTGACATCCCTAGTGTGACAGCTTGAAAGTTTGGGGCTTTTAAAAAAATGTTCCAGTCACTTAAAAACAAAACAAACAAAACACATAAACAGGAAACGACCTCCAACCTCGTCCCGAAATAGAGTGAATTCTTAATTTGATCAGCCTGGAGCTTTCTCCAAGAAATATACTCAACCACGTAGAACCTTGGAGATACAATTCTTTGTTCTGTGATACATTTCTCTTAGAAAGAGGCAAATAAACCAAGAAAAATAAACAAAACACACCAATTAAGGTTCAACTTAATACTTCACATAAACTTGGAGAACATTGATAAATTTAGCCATTCACTGGGTTTGGAAGGCTTATGTTTTGCTTTGTCATTTGAGTTTTTGCCTTAAGGAAGGAAAAATGTGCTTCTAGTGTTTATAAAAGTAGAAACTTAGCAGGGAAAAATGTTTTAGATATGTAAGAGTTTTTCTCAAAATTAAAATGTCTAGAAAAATTGAAATGTCAGAAAAGGGTGGCCAATTTGGAGAACTTAAAGATGTAAAATTCATAATTACCTATGAGGCGGTATTTTACACACACACACACACACATGCACACATACACATGTGTGCACACACATGCGTGCACACATACATATGCATGCACATGTGCACACAGCATATGCATGCATGCACACACACACATACACACATGCACAAATACACATACAATTGGCTTCTTTCTCCCAGCACACGAAAACTCCCTTAGTTCTTCAAAAAACATCCCTTGTCTCAGATTTTGCCTAATGGCTAATATTTCCCTTGCCACTTCTTTCTGTTCGAGTCCGCCAATGAATTCATTCAGAATTAGTGCTTCTCCTACCTCAGTTCCCATTCATTCTACTGGGAGGGCTCTAGCTGAGGGTAGTGTCTCATTTCTTCCAAATTTCAGAGTCACATTCCATTCTACTCCCTCATTTTCTGTCTTCTCTCATCTTTTTTTTTTTTTTTTTTCTGATGAAATGCTCACATTTCATGACTCCACACCCACCTCTCTCCATGTCCCAGGACTCTCCAGGGATGTCCCTGCACTCACGGCCATGGTCCCCTGGAGGCCTTCCGGCCCCCATCAGCCTCAAGCCTTCACGCTCCACTCAGGACCCTCTGCTGTCTTCCTGCACAGGCTCTCTCTGCAGAGCATCCCCTCATCCACCACTCTCCATCACGGGTGGGCTCTGGATTTGCTACTCTGTATTTTTAGCCCCATTTGCTTCCTGTGACTGATGAGTCATGCATGTAGATACCTGACAGTCAGTATGCGAGACATGAACTCTGTCAGTTAGATATTGTACCCATCCCTTTCCCCGAGACCAGATAGAACTTGAAAAGAACCAAATGAAAATGCAGGCTCTCTTGCTTAAAAAAATAATAATTTCAAAATGTTCACGCAGTTCCTGGCCTCTGTGCTGGGTGAAGCTATAATTTGGTTCCAAGTAGGCGAATAAGTATCTGGGAACTCACTATCAAAAATCTAGTTAGTAGTGTATATTATTAAATATGCAAATATTAAATGTTTATAGGCTGAGTGCTTATAATGAATACAGAGGCTACTGCCCTACAAAATCCTGTGCACCCACTTTAGGATGTACACCCTTCTCCCTTCCCTGTCACCAGACCAATAACAAGAGCTGTCAATGCCTTCTGCCCAGAGAACTGCTTAGCCTGCAAGGAAGCTACAGGTCTTGCAAAATATGTAGCATTAGGATGCAGGGAACTAGGTGTGGGACTGTGTCCTCAGGGCTCCATAAAAGAAGATGGAATATAAAAGTAGATGAGTGTTTATTAGATCTTTCCCACATGGGAGTCACTCATCACACAGGAATTAAAATTCTGGCAAGGCATCGCTAAATTGACTCTTGGGAGAAAGCAGTGACCCACATCGGCAGAGTGGAAGTGCTAGACCTGCCATGGAAAATGATGGTGTGGTGGAGGAAGAAACCAGCAGGCTGGGAAAGGGGGCTGGCTAGAACAGGGTGCTGTGGGAGTGTTTGGAGGATGTTCTAAGTCATGAAATGTCAACAAATAGACTTTCAGAAAGGCGTGGCAATGCCACAACCCTCGGTCATGCCCGTGTACTGAAGGCCGAATCTCACAGCGGAAAACGCTGCCTGGAAGGGGGTTTCCTGACAGGGGTGTGTGGATGAGGGACTCGCGAAACAACAGGATCCAGGGTCATGCCAACCCCTGGTCTGCAGAAGAAAGGCTACATCCATGTCACCACACAGGGGAGCAAGATATTCTCTTTTCTGCTCTGGAAAGATTAAGCTCACTATCCAAGGGAACTGCAGATTTCTTCCAATGTGCCTGAGCAGGGCCTGGAAGAGCACACTGGGAATGGACTTTCAGGGCATCGGACTAGGGAGATCAGAATTTAAACCTGGATAGGAAGAGAGTTTATGGACATGGGAGCAGTCCCACTACTTGGGACACAAATGACTGCCTACAACACAAGAAGAATCTTAAGGTACTACCTGCCTAGCTTCTAGACTTGATTTAAATCTGAGCTGCAGTCAATGAAATTGAGAAGATGAATGTACCCGGCCAGAGCACTGAGGCAAGTATCAGAAGGCTCAGAGTGGCAGGGATGGTAAACTGGCTTGTCACACGAGACCAAACACCAGGCTACCTGATTAAGACTCCTTGACAAGACTCGAGGGGGACCTCCCTTTAAAGAATGCATGGTGGCTTTCACCTGTAAGACAGGGTTGCCATGTCATGGGCTGATCTGGAGTCCTAAGTATCAGTGGGTACAACAGTATGTTACAATGGTAGAGCTCAACCATCAGTGAAAAATGGGTGTCATGACTGCAATGGATAGCAAGGTCTGGGTGGCAAGCAGAGTGCCTTTATCTGGAAGGGCTAGAAATATGTGAGTTGTCTCATTTATATAGCAGAGAAAGAAAGAGAGAAAGAGAGAGAAAGCAGAAGTCAAAGTCAGCCCTGCATCAAGTCAGTTTCAGAATTGGTCCAATAGCTCCACCCCCACCTCCATTTCATTTTCCATCTCAGAAAGGGAAGGCCTCGAAAACAATGCCACACATCTACAACCATCTGATCTTTGACAAACCTGACAAAACTAAGCAATGGGGAAAGGATTCCCTGTTTAATAAATGGTGTTGGGAAAACTGGCTAGCTACATGCAGGAAGCTGAAACTGGATCCCTTCCTTACACCTTATACAAAAATTAACTCCAGATGGCTTAAAGACTTAAACATAAGAACTAACACCATAAAAACCCTGGAAGACAACCTAGGCAACACAATTCAGTACATAGGTATAGGCAAGGACTTCATGACTAAAACACCAAAAGCAATGGAAACAAAAAACATAATAGACAAATGGGTTCTAATTAAACTCCAGAGCTTCTGCACAGCAAAAGAAACAATCATTAGAGTGAATCGGCAACCAACAGAATGGGAAAAATTTTTGCAAGCTACCCATCTGACAAAGGGCTAATATCCAAAATCTACAAAGAACTAAAGCAGATTTACAAGAAAAAGAACAAACAAATCCATTCAAAAGTGGGCGAAGGAGATGAACAAACACTTTTCAAAAGAAGACATTTATGTGGCCAACAAACATGAAAAAATGTTCATCATCATTGGTCATTAAAAGAAATGCAAATCAAAACCACATTGAGATATCATTTCAGGCCAGTTAGAATGGCGATCATTAAAAAAATTTAGAGACAAGAGATGCTGGAGAGGATGTGAAGAAATAGGAACACTTTACACTGTTGGTGGGAGTGTAAATAAGTTCATCCATTATGGAAGACAGTGTGGCAATTCTTCAAGGATCTAGAAATTGAAATTCCATTTGACCCAGCAATCCTATTACTGGGTATATACCCAAAGGATTATAAATCGTTCTATTATAAAGACACATGCACACGTATGTTCATTGTCTTGCTGTTTATAATAACAAAGACCTGGAACCAACCCAAATGCCTATCAATGCTAGACTGGACAAAGAAAATGTGGCACATATACACTATGAAATATTATGCAGCCATAAAAAATGATGATTTCCTGTCACTTGTAGGGACATGGATGAATCTGGAAACCATCATTCTCAGCAAACTGACACAAGAACAGAAAATCAAACACCGCGTGTTTTCACTCATAAGATGGTGAGGAACAATGAGAACACGGGTACAGGGAAGGGAACAACACTCACTGGGGTAGGTGGAGGGGTGGAGGGGAGGGGAGGGGAGAGAAAGTAGGGATTGGGGAGGATGGAGAGAGAGAATTAAAAACAACAAGTTAACTGTAAAACACTTCAGGTAGGTCCTTCAGAGAGTATTCTAGAAGAATGAATTGTTATCACAGGGGAGACAAAATAAAAAATCTTACAGAAAAAAAAAATAAAAGGTTTTACTGTCCTGGTCCCCAGTGAACTTGGGCCAGATTTCTGGTTTTTGCCTCCTTGTGCTCACCCCACCCTCGCTGCAGCTGTGGTGGCACTATGGTGACACTGGCCTTACTGAGCACGGACTACATTAACAGATATTTAACCATAGGATTTGGCTCGATGAAACCCTTCTAAGAATTCTGAGGGAGACTCACTGTCACCGTTACAGATGCAACATTGAGCCCAAGGCTAGACATCGCTGGCCAGCAGACCTGGAGTCTGGCTGTTCTAGTACACTACCATGAATTGAGACCCTCAGACAATGCTGCCTTCTATGCATTTAAAGCGGATCCTTCAGACTACCATTTGCTATCTGTTTTAGATCTGTGGCTCCGCTGGAAACTGTTTAAAAGTCACAGCACCCTGTTGGTATGAAATAAAGCCATGTGCGTGTATGTCATCTTCCCTCCCTATCTATCACGTGGACTTTACATCACTTTTCCTCTTTATAGAGAAAAACTGTTAGTCTTTCCCACATACTGAAAAATTGTCCAAAAAGAAATGTACTTGTTTTAAAATGATGGTTAGCAAGTTCCCGTCTGCTTTGTTTTTAACTGCTGTGGTTATACGCAGTGCACTGTGAGTGAGAGTTTCATTTGAAGAGCCGCAGAGCAAAGCGTCCTAGAGGAGCCATGGTTGGCAGCATCTCTGCAGTGTCCGGCTTTCACCCCAGAGCCACCCTGGGCCAGCGTGCACAGGCTGCGGTTAGAAAAGGCCTCTTGGCAGGAGAGCACGCCGCTGCACTCTAGCCTGAGCAACAGAGAGAGATTTCATCTCAAAAAAA
>NW_016107500.1:3714696-3747887 GCF_001604975.1 Cebus imitator | reverse complement strand
AGAGCATGGAGGGGTTAGGTTCTGTAATCACCAGCGTGCTCCTGTCCGTGGCTAATATGAGGGTGATGGGACACCGTAATCCCTTCCCTGAGCTCCTTTACTGTAGCCATGATGACTAAATTTCTTGTGTCTTATCACACTGTCACAGGCTGGAACCAGGAGAAGGGACTCTGAAGAAAACACAGCATGGAAACCAGAAAGATGATCAGATTACCAGCCCCTGGATTTGTGAGCCGGTCTCAATCGGACCAGTGCAGGCTTGATTCCAGACCCACGGAGCCACAGAGCCAACCTCGCCCCCTTCCTCCCTACGCTTCGCTATTTTTAAAGAACCCCCAACCTCTTTCCAATCATGATAGTGTTGCTTTCTTTTCTTTTTCTATTTCCTTATCTATCCACTGAAAATCTTCCAGTGAAAGAGTACCACTTCAGGAACTTCAGGGTTGAGAAAATCAGATGGATTTGTGGATTTCAAATTAGAAATGCCTCCTAGAATATTTAAAATCAAAACAGATGGGGAAGTAGACACAAGTTCTTTGCCCCCCTTGAAGAAATGGAGGTGTCTCTTGTTGATATTCTTGGGGGCAGGCAATAGTGGGGTTCTCTTTCACAGCATCCTCATCGCTTTCATGACTCTGAATCGCCACTGTCACCCTCTAGAGAAGAAGGAGACCCAGCTCCGTGCTCAGCATGCTTGATTCTCAGAGCTGCCTGCTTTGAATTTTGAGGGAGAAGGGTTTATGTTGTTTATTGGGGTGGTAAAAACAATGCCTGGTGTCTGCGTCTCCTTGTGCTTAGCATAACCAGGGTGGCATTCATCTTCAATAACGTGAATGTAGGTGAATTACCTTTGAAGACCTACGGCAGTATCAGAAGTGGTTGGGAGTGGCCCATTGGGAGTAATCTCCTCTACCTGAAGTGGCCCCGGGACCCATGTTTGGCTTCATGGAGAACCTGGACAATGTACCTCCGATCTACCATGTTCTTCATCCAGGTCCTGTCGCTTTGAGTCATAAACTCAGGGAAGGTGCTACACGTATCAAGATGGGAATGCTTATTCCTTGTTCATCTGGATGTTACAAAAAGCGGCAAGGTAGATCTGCCCAAAAGAGCTTCTTTTTGTTTGTTTGTTCTGTTTTGTTTTGTTTTTGAGATGGAGTCTCCCTTTGTCACCCAGGCTGGAGTGCAATGGCACAATCTTGGCTCACTGCAACCTCTACCTCCCAGTTCAAGCAATTCTCCTATCTCGGCCTCCCAAGTAGCTGGGACTACAGGTACCCACCACCAGGCCGGGGTAATTTTTTGTATTTTTTTTTAGTAGAAACCGGGTTTCACCTTGTTAGCCAGGGTGGTCTCAATTTCCTGACCTCGTGATCTGCCCGCCTTAGTCTCCCAAAGTGCTGGGATTACAGGTGTGAGCCACTGTGCCTGGCGCAAAAGAGCTTAGTTTTTAAAAAAACACTGAGCAAAGACAACATATACAAAAAACCTAAAAAACGATGCTCTGAGGAAAGACTCATGCCTTCATTGAACAAATAGGCTAGTTAAGCTGTAGAAAGAAATATGGTAAAATACCCATGCAAAGAAATTTTGTCATATCGCCTTTTATGTTATCTTGACATAGAATCAAAACCATAACAAAATTGCCAGATTTGCAAGCCTAAAGAAAAGTCACTATGGCTAGAGGGAAAAAAGAAAGAGCACATAAGACAATAGCAATGTTGATAAATGACAGGAAGCATGCCAAGCTCTTCAGTCACATATAAACTACCGTGAAATAAAACAAATCTTGAATTAATAAGAAAATCCAAGGTGTCAATTTTTTGATGTTTTCTTGTTATTTTACCCATATTTTCTGCAAATTTACATTTTATAGGTACTGGGGGGAGTGGGTAGTTTTGAGGGACACTCAGTGTGTTATCAAAACACTTGCAGTTGAAACATTGCCTGGTATTTCCAGTTGCAGTGCTGGTGGGTGACCTGTTGAACTTCCCCAGTGTTTCATAGAAGGAAGAACTATTGCTTTTCATAGAATGGCCATGAAAAACATGCAATACAGAGTGAAGTCTCCATGAATATTGGTTACCATTTTTAAGGATAGTTTGTGTGTGTGTGTGGTGATTGTAAGATTTATTACTGATGTAAAATGAGGAAACAGGTAAGTATGAGAACATGAGAAGCTAATTTATTTAGCTTTTGGGTGAGGTTTTGTGGTCCAGGAAGGGACCAAAGAAGTTGCTCCCAGCTGTTTAGGTTATCAGGTTTTATGGGGAGGGAAGGCGATTGATTGGCTATTGGGGAAACAAAGCAAAGTCAATTTTATTAGCTGTTAGGAAGCAGGAAGTACTTGGAGCTAGTGGTTATGGGTAGGTGGGCGGGACCTTGGGTAGGTGGGCTTTGATTGACTGTTGGAGAAACAAAGTGAAGGCATTCTTATTGGCTATTAAGAAGCAGGAAATGCCTGGAGCTACTGGTCATGGGTAGGCGGGCCTTCTGGGGGCATACAGAGCAGACTGCTACCGGGCAGGGTCTGATGGGGCTTTTTAAAAAAAATTTCCTGCAGGGTTTATCAACAGTGGGATGGGGGTTGAATGCATAATTTAGTGCTGAATGTGGACTTGGGTCTGGTATGCTGAGGCGGGTGCAGGGAAGCCCTGCGGCAAGGCCGGATAATGAGCTCGGGTGATGACGTAGTTATCAGACGCAGAGAGAGATGGATGTGTCCGTTTAACCCTTTGTGAGGCAGCTGGCCTTACAGTGATGATCTAAAAGAAAACTGTGGTGTATACACATACATAATTGAAATTGTTGGCACTTTCTCTGGAGCTGAATTTCCTTGGAATAAGTGATTCAGAGGTTTTGTGGGAAAACATACATATATTTTTAATTGAGATGGGGTCCCTGTGACACTTCGGGTGTAGGAGATTAGTCCCAATGAGCATCCCAGGTTGGAGTGCAGTGGCAAAATCTCTGCTCACTCCAGCCTCAAGTGACCTTCCTGGGCTCAATCGACCTTCCTATCCCAGACTCCCATGTAGCTGAGATTCAGGAACACACCAACATGCAGCTAATTTTTGCAGTTTTTGTAGAAATGGGGTTTTGCTATGTTGCTCTGGCTTGTCTCTAACCCCTGAACTCAAGTGATCTGCCCACCTTGGCCTCCCAAAGTGTTAAGATCACAGGTGTGGGCCACCGCACCCAGCCATGCGGAAAATATTTGAATGCTTATTTGTTTGTCAAAAACAAAAATGAAGCCAGGCCTGGTGGCTCACACCTGTAATCCCAGCACTTTGGGAGTCCAAGGTCAGTGCATCACCCGAGGTCAGGGGTTCAAGACCAGCCTAGCCAACAGGGTGAAATCTATATTTTTGTAAAAATAAAGAAAATTAGCTTGGCATGGTGGTGCATCCCTGTAGTCCTGCTGCTTGGAAGCCTAAGCAGGAGAATAGCTTGAATCAGGGAGACAGAAGTTGCAGTGAGCCAAGATCGTGACAGAACAAAACTCCATCTAAAAAAAAATATATATATATATTTTCCTAGCAAGGTTATACTTGTGTAGAATTATAATACCTCAGCATTACTGAAATATTGGACCAGATGATTCCTTGCTTTGGAGTCTGCCTCTGAACTGTGTGATATTTAGCAGCATCCCTCTGCTTAGGATGCCAGTGACACCCCTTCATTTAGTCATGATGATAAAAAAAAATGCTCCAGACATTGCCAAGTGTCCCCACAGGAAGCAAAATCTCATCCAGTGAAGAACCTTTGATGTGACCCTCATATAATCTGAAATGCTCTGGGCAAAGCGATCCTTCACTTCTACCTCCGAATCTAAGCAGACTTTCAACAGCATGCAAGCATGTTTGCTCAGAGGACAATCAAGCAGCCCCGTGTCCTCACCACAAATTGTCCTCACACAAAAATGCATGCCTTAGAAGGCTAAATACGTTGTGAGTTAATCTGGCACACCCCTTCTTAGCAAGTCTTCTTCAAACATTTTTATTTTCACTGATGGACCTTGCCCCGCTGCCCAGATTGGCACTTCATAGCACAGACAACTGTCCATGCCTGTAAGACAACTAGAGTCTTAGAATTGATAAATTCCTTATAGTGGTCTAGAAATTTTAAAAACATATTTGAAAGGTCAGATTTTGTGTGCAACACAAATTATACTATAAGGCTACTTAGTTCAAAGTACCTGTTAAATAAAGAAATTAAGGTAGCTAAATAGCAAAAAAAAGCTGATGACTTGTTTTTAAAAATATTTTCTAATGAGCCATTCTAATGCTTATGCTAATATTTTAACTCTGATGAGAGTAAAGATGAAATTGCAAACCTGTTACGTATTATTTTCAATAATAGAAAAAATGAGGAAACTGCAATTCAGAACATTTAAAACAATAATGAATTCAATGTGTAATAAACCCAGTAAGAAATTCAATGAAATAATTCAGGACTCATTAACTTCTCAATTATCCCAAAACATAGAAAAACACAAGCAAATGTTTTAGATAAAAATAGTTTCATTTACACAATGTTGTAAGTTGAAGAAAATATGGTTTTTATTTGAACAATTTGGTACCCTTGTTTCTAAATAATGTCTGTAAATTTTTTTAAAGGCTGAAATTTGCTGGAAGCTCTATGTATTTCCTAACAAATATAGTAAAAACATTTTGTGTTGCCTTTATGTTAATAGATTTCCACTGGAAAGCATATATCTGTTTATAATTTTCCTTTAATTTTTACGTTGATTTTAAAATGACTCATTTTGTTAAAAAGTCTTGAAAGAAACTTTAATTTTACTATTTGGTTTATGATATCTTAATGCTTTCCCTTATAACTTTTTATACAGTAAAAAGTTGGCTTTTCTTGAGAAATTGAAGCATTTTATATATTAAATCCTTTGCTCACAACATCTCATTTAACATGAATAATAATTTCTTGAGATTAGTAATTTTGGTAAAATATCACATGAATACATGTTTCTATTTATTAAAATTCTTATAATAATATATAAGCAGATTTATGCCCTTCTTTTTAATTTTAGATATTGACTAAAATTAAAGATTTTAAATATCTTTTAAGATTCCCCAACGTCAATGTCAGTGTTCTTCTTTGATTATTTTTATACGTTATTTTTCTGTGATAGTATCCAGAATACAATCTTCATGATACATATTCCCAGATTGCTATTCATAATGTTCTCATTCAGTTCTGTAGTATCAAATAAGAGGGTATATTACTCATAGTCACAAAAGCTAGCTATTGTGCTAATTTTTAAATTTTATCAATTTGATGAGCAAAAATAAGTTGAATGGCCATTTAATTTTTAAACTTTTTATTGGGAAATAATAGATTTATGTGCAATTACAGTAAGTAAAACAGAGAAATGTTATATAATCTTTTCCCTCCTCCTCCCAATGCTAAGATCTTGCAAGATCCTGGTGCGATCCTACAAACAGCATATGGACATTCATCATGACATAGGGCACTTCCGTTACCACTACTCTGAAAGTCACACCACTTTTCTTCTTCTCACACCCCTTTCTTAGCCCCTGGCTATGACAAGTCTGTTCTCCATTTCTATAACTTTGCCATTCCATGAAAGTTATGTGAACGGACTCCTGTATTCTCTGGGGTTGGGTCTTTTGCCTCAGCATAATTATCTCTAGCTCCCCCCAGGTTGCTGCAGATATCCTTATTACCTAGGGGTATTCCACGGCGTGTTGGACCCAGGGTTATTTAGTCCTCTTAGTCATCAGGTTGGATGACTTATGAATGGTCATCCAAGTTGCTTCCCTTTTCTTGTCTATAGGGAATAAGAGTTGTGTACACATTTCTTGTGAACATTACTTTTTGTTTTTCCAGAATACGTTCCAGAAATGCAGTTGCCAGCTTGCCTGATAATTGCAGGCATACCTTTTTTAAGGAGATGCCAAACTGTTTCCAGAGTGGCTGTGCTGTTTCACAGTCCCATCGGCGATGTATGAGTGATCCAGTGGAGTTTATCTAATGTCTACTTTTTTTTGAAAAACTTTTTTTCTTCTACTTTTGCATGATTTCAATACAATAGCAAAATGGTAATATTTTGACATAGTTAGGCTTTGTGTCCCCACCCAAATCTCATATTGAATTGTAATCCTCCTATATCAAGGGAGAGATTAGGTGGAGGTAATTGGATAATGAGGGTGGTTTCCCTCATGCTGTTCTCATGATACTGAGTGAGTTCTTATGAGATCTGATGGGCTTATGGGGGACCCTTCCCCCTTTGCTCAGCACTTCTCCTTCCTCCCACCTTGTGAGGAAGGTGCCTTGCTTCCCTTCAGCTTCTGCCATGACTGTAAGTTTCCTGAGACCTCCCCAGCCATGCTGAACTGTGGGTCAGTTAAACCTCTTTCCTTTATAAATTATTCACTCTTGGACAGTTTTTACAGTATGAAAACAGACTAACACAATCTGTATTTATGTTCATTACAGAAATATCATAAAAAGCCCTTTTGTAATGTATCTGAATGATGGCATGACTCTCTTTCTCTTATCTACTGAATAAAACCACCCTTAAGGAAATATAGCCAAGCCTGACAAGAGTGAGTCACCACTAAAGTAATGCCTTCTAGAACAAAACTGATGCCTATTAGCAGAAAATAACCCGGTGCCTGTTCCCTACAACATATCATACACAATGTCTGTCATAAAATAACATTAAAATCACTAGACATGTGAAGAAGGAGAAAAATATTTATAATCAAGAAAAATGGAGTTAACAGTAACAAACTAAAATATGATCCAGATGTTGGAATGTTAGGAGATGAGGATTTTAAAGAAGCAATTATGAGCATATTCAAAAACGTAATGACTTAAGGGAATTCCCCTGCTTTTTTGTTTTTTTTTGAAATGAAGTCTCATCCAAACTGAAGTGCAGTAGCAGCATCTGGGCTCACTGCAGCCTCCGTCTCCAGGGTTAAAGTAATTCTCCTGCCTCAGCCTCCCAAGTAGCTGGAACTACAGGTGGACACCACCACACTCAGCTAATTTTTGCATATTTAGTGGAGACAGGGTTTCAACATGTTAACCAGGCTGGTCTTGAACTCCTGACCTCAAGTGATCTGGCTGCCTCAGCCTCCCAAAGCTCTGGGATTACAGGCATGAGCCACCATGCCTGGCAGGAATCTTAATAGGTAATAAAAGCTATGAAACAAATAGAAATTCTAGAGCTGAAAATAAACATCTTAATTTAAAAATATAAGTCACTAGAAGGACTTCCAGTTTCAGCTCTTACAGTTAAAGGACTTGGAAGCCATTATTTCCGTATGTGCAAGAAATAATTAGAAAAACTGAAAATCAGTGAATATTCTTAGACCTATCAAAAAATTGAGGCTGCAGGTTAAAATAACACCTTCAAGTCTAAAATGACAGGCTTATCCAGAAAGACAAACCTCAGATCTGATAACCTGAAGCAGAAGTCGTAAATGCTAAAACTGGTGGAAACACTTAATAATTTTGATGAATTGTGGAAAGATGAACATGGGTCAGATTTAGAACAAATGACTCTCAGAGTCTGAAATCTTAGGAGGTTGCCCACACTTTTATACACTTTACTTCTAGGAAATTCACCAGATCCTGATGGTGAAGAGCTAAGCAAAGGTCCCCTGGGTTGGCAGAGGGGAAGATTATTCATAGTGTAGTGTAATCAAAGCCTTCACTATAGCAAAGCCCTTATACTCCAGGGAAAAAGAATATTCCAGAGACTCTTATCCTATTGGAAGGAAGCACAGTGCTTCCCTTCTATCCCCATGCAGCCTTTCTGTCTTACCCAAGGAGACATGTAGTTATTAAGGGTCAAGGATTCAAGGAAATGGCTTTGGAAAACTGTAGCCTGGGGAAACAGTAGGAGTCCAAGGTTGGGTGAAGTTATACACGTATAAAAGTCAGAGCCTCAAGACATAGGCCAGTGACATGTTGAGACTGAACTAGAATAATATAGAATATGTTCTCCTCTACACCTTATCACCACCATGACAGAGCTCCAGCATATTGAATGAATTACATGGAAAGAGCTGCAAGACAGACCTCCACCAAGGAGGAGTACTTAGGCAAGTCCAAAGTCAAGTGGGAAGGCAGAAATAGGTGTGATGACACTTATACCTCTAGCATACGTGAAAACAACCCAACTTCTAGACAGATTAACATAAGCACACATTAAAGGCCCTTTTCCTGTCTTTATACTTGATACAGTATGTCTGGCTTTCACACACACACACACACACACACACACACACACACACACACACATACACACAAATACATGATAAAAACCAAGGGGGAAAAAGCATAGAGAACATCAAGCAGTATAAGCATCAAACACACATATGCACACACAAAAAAATCTCCAGCAAAACCATATTCAACTGCAGAAATAAAACAAACAAACAAACAAACAAAAACAGAAAATCTTGAAAGAAGCTGATATGAAACAAGAAATTCAAATATACCTATAGAGGAGCCAAACTAGAAATTACAGGAATCGCCACAATGTCTTCCACAATGGTTGAACTAATTTACACTCCCACCAACAGTGTAAAAGCGTTCCTATTTCTCCACATCCTCTCCATCATCTGTTGTCTCCAGATTTTTTAATGATCACCATTCTAACTGACGTGAGACAGTATCTCAATGTAGTTTTGATTTGCATTTCTCTAATGACCAGTGATGATGAGCATTTTTTTATGTTTGTTGGCCTCATGTATGTCTTCTTTTGTAAAGTGTCTGTTCATATCCTTTGCCCACTTTTGAATGGGCTTGTTTGTTTACTGGACCCCTTCCTGACACCTTACACTAAAATTAACCCCAGATGGACTTAAGGCTTAAACATAAGACCTAACACCATAAAAACTCTAGAAGAAAATCTAGGCAAAACCATTCAGGATATAGGCGTACACAAGGACATCATGACCAAAACTCCAAAAGCATTGGCAACAAAAGCCAAAATAGACAAATGGGACCTAATGAAACTCCACAGCTTCTGCACAGCAAAAGAAATAGTCATTAGAGTGAATTGGCAACCAATAGAATGGGAAAAAGTGTTTGCAGTTTACCCATCTGGCAAAGGGCTGATATCCAGAATTTACAAAGAACTAAAACAGATTTACAAGAAAAACATAAAGCAGAACACTTTTAAAAATAAGAAAGCCTTATTGTAATAAGTGGCCATCTTGGAAAGACATTGTTGAACATGAAAGAGACAAAAGATGGGTTCATACGTTAATAGCAGGATGAAACTAATCTTAAAATATAAGCTATTCCAAAACCCCAGACCAAAAACAGTTTACTTACAAATTTTGAAAGGATCAGCATGATCTTCAATTAACTGAACTGGTACAGTAGAACAGAGCTCAGAAACGTGAATGTGGTTTACTATTTTAAAATAAAATAATGTAACTCGCCATATTGGACAGCTATCAGAATAAATATAGAAAAGGCTTGTGAAAAATTTAAATTTCACATGTGATAAAGACTGTAAAATGAAAATAGAAGACAAATCCTTAAGCTAATAAAAGGAATGTACAAAATTGTAACAGCAAGCATAATACAAAAATAAAATAGTGGATACATGTCTCGAAAGTTCATGAAAGAAGGAAGAAGATCCATTTTTCAATTTTTATACTCAACATTCTATTAGATGTCTGAGCCAATTCAATAGGAGAAGAAAAAGAAACAAAATCAGTCAAATTGAATAGAAATAAATAAAACTTGCCTTATTTATACAATCAATGATTGTGAACATTAAAAACCATCCTAAAATATTTATATAAAAGTTACATTGAATTAGTGAGTGAATTAAGCAACATAATAGACTGCAAGGTCAATATAAAAAAATCACTTGTTTACCTATGTTCTAGCAATGAACACTTAGAAAAGGAAATTAACAAAGTTATAAAATTTATAGTAGCATGAAGCTATAATAGTTTTAAACATAAAGTTAACAAAATATGGGCAAGGTCTATCTATACATTGGAAATTAATAATATAACTCAGACTAAAGATATGAATAAGTGGAGAGATAAATTATTTTCTTATATCAGAAAGCTCAACAATTTTTTAATAACAATGTTCCTTCAAATTTGGCAGTCATTTTTATGTAGTCCCAATGAAAATCTCAGCAGATATCTTTAGCTATTTGACTGATTTGAAAAATGTGCACAAATATTAGCAAGCCCTAAAATAATCAAAACTATTAAAATTGATGAATATAGTTGGGTAACTTAAACTATTTGATTTTATGTCTAAGTATAAAACTACTGCCATCAAGTCTATTTTCATAAGGATAGACACTTAGGTTAATGGAACAGAAAAGATAATCCATAAATCAACATATACACATATATGGGTATATACATATTCATTTCATTATTTAGAGCTGTATAAATATGATATCATATTATCTATTTCTGGAAGTATAAAAGAGTTGATACATGAAGGGTAGCTTCTTTTATTTCAAAGTGTTGTTTTTTTTTTTGCATTTTTAATATTATTTGCCAATAAAGTTTGATGATAAGTTGATTATTATTGTGTATTACATTTTCATCAGTATAATCTATTATCTTTATATCATGTAGTTATTATTTAATTTGAATTTCACTTTTTCTGGCATTAATATTGCTACTGTTTGCTAATATATTTATTACTCATTGTATTTTTAATTCCTATGTTTTTCAGTTTTAGGCTTCTCTTTTGAAAACAGCTTTTAGTTTAGCTTTTTTTTAATGTGATTGTTTAACTCCTTTATGTCTATTTTTATAAATGATAATTTGATCTATTCACTTCTTTGAGCACTTTTTTTTTATAGACTCACATTTTTTGCTGATTTAGACCCAATTACTATCATAACTATTAAGCTAAAGAATGCCTACACATTGGTTTTGTTTTTGTTTTATTTTCTGTTATTGTAAATAATAATGTAGTATCTACTGTTACTATGACACTTGAGGTGTCCAGAGTACTGTCTCTTGTTGACCCCAACTTTTCCCCACCTTACATTTTTTAAGATACTTTTAAAAGTATTATTTTATTTTTAATTGACAAATTATAATTGCATATATTTACAGGGTAGAATGTTATGTGTCAATGCATGCATACGTTGCAGAATAATCAAATCAAGCTAATTAATGTCTTAAATATTTATCATTTTATTGGGCTGAAAACATTTAAATTTCTCTCTGTTAGCTATTTGGAACTATTTGGCACATTATTATTAACTCTAGCCTCCATTCCGTGTAATAGATCCGTGTAATGTATTCCCCCTGTGTACCTGAAACTTTGCACCCTTTGAACAAAGTCTCTCCTTTCCATGTCTACCTCACCTCCCTGCTGCCTGCTCCCCCATCACCAGATTTCTTGCCTTTAGTAACCACCATTCTACTCTGTATTTCTAGTTCTCCTTCTTTAGATTACACATTTAAAAATCTATTCATCCATTGATGGGCACTTCAGCTGTTGTTATAGTTTGCATATTGTGAATACTGGTGATGGGTGATGGACAGCAGGGAGGTGAGGTAGACATGGAAAGGAGAGACTTTGGTCAAAGGCTGCAAAGTTTCAGGTACACAGGAGGTATACGTGCTGATGATCTACTGCACAGAATGGAGACTATAGTTAATAATAATGCACTAAATACGTCCACATAGCTAAAAGAGAGGAATTAGGAATCTAAATGTTTTCAACACAATAAAATGATAAATATTTCAGTTGATTAATATGTTAATTAGATTGACTTGATTATTCTGCAATGTACACATGCATTGACACATAACATTCTACTCTGTAAATATACATAATTATAATTTGTCAATTAAAAATAAAATAATACTTTTGGAATGAACATGAAAGTGCAGACATCTCTTCAACATAGCAATTTCAATTCCTTTGGAGATCTACCCAGAAGTGGGATTGCTGAATCAACGTGGTATTTTTATTTCTACTTTTTTTGAGGAACTCCATAGTGTCTTCCAAAATGGTTGTACTAATTTACAATACCACCAACACTGTATAAGTCATCCCTTTTTTCCACATTCTCACCAACACCTCTCTTTCATCTTTTTTATAATAACCAGTTTAACCCATGTGGGATGGTATTAATTTTGGTTTTGATTCACATTTCTCTGATGATTAGAGATGTTGAGCAGTTTTCCAAATATCGGTTGGCAATTTGTATGCCTTCTTTTTAAAAATGTCTATTCAGGTCATTTGCCCATATTTTAAGTAGGGTTATTTGTTTTCTTATTATTGAGTAGTTTGAGTTCCTTGTATATTTTGAACATTAGCCCCTCATCTAATATATGATATGCAAGTATTTTCTCCCAATATACGGATTGCTTCTTTATTTTGTTCATTATTTCCTTTGCTGGGTAGAAGCTTTCAAGTTTGATGCAATCCCATTTGTCTATTTTTGCTTTTGTTGCCTGTGCTTGTGGGGTTCATATTCAAGAAATCACTGCCCAGATCAACATCATGGAGCATTTGTCTTAACATTTTTCTCTAGTAGTTTTAGAGTTTTATGTCTCATGTTAAAATATTTACTCTATATTAAGTTGATTCTTGTATAAAAGATTAATTAAGGGTTCATTTTTATTCTTCGGCATGTAAATATCCAGTTTCTCTGGTACCATGCATTTAAAAAACTGTCCTTTCTCTTTTGTGCGTTCTTGACACCTATGTCAAAAACCAATTAGATACAGAAGAAATATTCTTCAACACAATAACTATATATAACTAACCGTATATAACGACAATAATATATAACTAACCCACAGCAAACATCACACCCTATAGTACAAATTGAAAGCTTTTTTTCTAAGATCAGAAAAAGAACAACTTTGCCCACTCTTATCACTTCCGTTCAACAGATACTGGAAGCCCAAGGCACAATAGTTGCTCACTCTACATTTTTATTTTCATTTTATAATGTCAAACTGAGATATTTCCATCAGTATATCGTATTTTATATTGTTATTCTTTTCAAGCAATTATTTGGTTTCTATGAGTTATAGTTTTTAATAGCAGACTTTTCTGTTGGAGAACTTGGAATCTAAACCTGTATCTCTAAAACTGTGATTCTTTTAAAAATGATTAAATTAATAATCTAAATGCTGTCAATTATGCTGATTAAACAGCTAGAGAATTGGATCAATTTCTTAAATTTTATTCTATTATCTTTGAATAGTGGCAAAACCATTCAAATTGTACGTAGAATTGTATGTACATTTTACATTATTTTTTAGGAAAAAAAAACTGTACTTACAGAAGTCAGCTATTTCCAAAATAATAATGTTATCCAGAATTTCAGGCCAAAGACGTGTTACACAGCAAAACGAAGGCAAAGAGCAAGAAACTCATGTGCATGGGCTTATGTTGTTCTTCTGATGTGCACTCCGCTCAGACACTTTGCAGACCTACCTCTATCACACTGCGGAAGCTAGAAGGAATACCTACACTGCTGAAAGAAGCCTCCTACCTCAAGACAGTGGGTCTAACTGCATGTTAAATAGTACACACTTGTGGGAAAAGAGAGTGGGAATTAAAACAAAAACAAAAACAAATCCCAAAAGAAAAACCCCAGAAAAGTCATGCTATTTTTTTAAAAGACAACTGTTGAAAATGAGCATCTCCTCTTTTCGCTTAGGCTAATGGCCTCACCAAATCCCAATGCCGTTGGGCGTCACTATAACTGGATGCTCTACTATGCTAAGATCAGCACCTGTATGCTCATAGTATTGAAATGTGGCAGATGCATCCTAAGTTTTAGAATAGATCTAAGATAGTAGGCTGTTTCATGTTGAATACACACCACTCACATACACACACACGCATGCACACAAACACATGCTGTTTAAAAACCTGAGCTGCGATAGCAAGATTTCTATAATGTGAGTACTGTGCATTACACATTTCAGGTCCTAGTTGTTTTCCATAATTTTTGGCTCGTAGATGGTGGTTATTTATCCTAGAACATTTTTTCTTATTTCTTGTGTAGAGAAGAAATCTAGCTGCATCATGATCTTTTGTCCTCTTTCTCCTCTGCTGGGATACATGGGGAAAACAGGTGGTTTTGGACTTTCCAGAAAAAAAAAATACACATAAATTTCATGTTTGCCACCAGAGCTAATACACTAAGTGTATTCATGTCTATGAACAAAATAAATTACTAAGTCTATATTATTAATAAAGACATATGAAAACTTTCACATTATGTCAAATTATTAGAATTAAGAAGTTTGAGAGCGGGGGAGCAAGCCAATAAAACCTGAATATGCTAAGTGATCATTAGAGCTGGGTGTGATAATTGAAACTTGCTTTACAGTAATTTCATTAAAAATTCATAACTATTCTAGCCTTTCTCTTTCTCTATCTGAGCTAGTGAGGAGTTAAATGATGTTGGTATAGGGGCTTAGGATGTGTACACATTGTTGATGACAGCTGAAAACAGGAGGTAAATAACAGACATGAAGGAAAGGCAAAATATACATAAGCAAAAAGGCTTTCTTGAGGTCCTGAGCTTTGGTCTTTCCTCTAAATAGGTGTCTGTTTCTAAATTAAGTTTTTAAATTCTAGAGCTTTTTTTTTTTTTTTCTTATTTCTAATCTCATGATGCCCAGTGTTTTGGCTAATATCGAATTCCTGGCAATTATCCTGGACAGATAATGTTACAAAGTATTTCATCTCTAAAATGACATTTGCCATCATCCATTAAATTATTTTTCTTAAAAATTACAGGTGGGATGAAAATTACTGACATTAATGTTTTCTCCTCCAAAAGTCTCTTTGAGAAATGCGTTATGTATAAACACTCATTGTAGACCACCTGAGATGAGAAGTTCTCAGGCACATTTTTCCAGAAAGGAGCCTGATTTTATCTCATGATCATCACCAATTCATGAATTTGTTTTATGAAGTCTTGGATGTTGAGTCTAAGAAACCAGTTACAGTTTGAATGCTTCAAAGTCTCATGCACGTTCCAGTGTGAAGAGGGGTCTGTCAAATTTAAAATGCATTTTGCTAAATATATTATCCTTCAAAAATAAGTCCTTTGTGTTTTAAAGACAATTTGACCATGTGTTTTTAATTCATTTTAAGTTAGCTTACTAAAATGTTTATTTGTAAGAGCTCTTAGAAGGCCAAAAAGCCTTAAGAAATTGATTTGCCAGCCATTTGAAGCTTTTATCTCAAGAAAAGACATCTTCATTTGCTAAAACAGAACAACCAGACTTTCCCATGGTAGTTTTCCATAAATCTTAAATTTCAAAATGTTTTGATACATTCTAAAAAGTTAAATATTTATGATTATTCTCATCTTAAAACTTTAAAGTCTTGATTTCAGATTTCATAATCATTGCAGCATATTAGATAAATATCTCTTTCACTCATTTAACGTATGTGTTCTAATGACACTGACTTATAAAAGAAATAACCTCATAATTATGTATGATAGGAGACAGAGTTGTACCCATCTACGAATTCCTTACATGGGATTTGGAATGTTAAAGCCTTACCTTTGACAGGTTTGTAGTATATATAAAATAGCAACTCATACCCAATATAACCCTATTTAGCAAAGACTAAACAATACTTTGTTTGGCTCAAATTTGGATTTTTATCAATTTGCTTGTGTTTTAATAATACATACTCTCAGAAGAAGTTTGTATATCAGTTAATATCTAAGGGACAAATGAATTTAGAAAATAAATAACCATTAAATTTTGTCACTGATTTTGTGTCTTAAACAATATCAGTATATCATCAAACCATCTTAGAAATTTTAAATAAATTTGAGCAAAAAATCCAATACTCATAAGCAAAACTTTCACAGGAATTCCTTATATTATTTATTTGGGCTATTTTTTTTCTTAGCCTCTAAAAAGTTGGGGAAAATGTGCAGAATCCTGTTTGAAAATCATCCTTCTAAGGGAAACCTCCTTCAGAAGCATCATGTAGTGAGCTGGAATTAAATTACTCTCCATCGGCCATAGTTAATGTAATTTTACAGGTCAAAACATTGTTTTAAAGTGGTCTTAAATAAACAGCCTGGACCTGGTCAATTCTCATGCAGTTGCTCACTTCTTCTTCGAATGGCCCCACCTTCACTGAAGACTTAAGTACTTGAATTGCACTTTTTCCATCTATTATCCCTACTCAGCTTTACTGACCTCCACGTTTGAGGAAGCATTATTTTTCCTCCAGTGTAATCACCCAGCATAGAATGGGCCTTCTGGTCATTGGTGTCATCTACACTCAATATACACCACACTCTGAATTTCATTTTGTCCATGTGGTTTGTCTAGCAATGCTGGGGTAGCTCCTCAGTCAGAAAGGCTGCTCTGTCCACACCTCGGCAGTGCCCAGCTCAGGCCACTTAGAGCTGATTAGCTTTTATAGTGTCCTTACATATTCTGTGTCTATGTCTCCTTCTGTCTCACTGGTGATGTGTTCAAACAATCACGTGGCTGTTCTCTAAGTAGCAAAATTGAGGCCACCTGGCAAGAGAAAGCTGTCTGTTTCTGGTTCCTTCCATCACTAATCTGTATTCACACGTGCTCTTCCTCCCAGTCCATAGCTTCCTTCCATAGCTTTTCTGCTCTCACAATTCTTCTGTCTAGAAAGTCTCCCATTTTCACACCCCGCTTTTGACCAGGGTAACCTCTTTGTATCTGTCAGTCAAGCCCCTTTCAGGAAGAGCTGTTCATGACCTCTTGTCTTGTGGGCTGCCATGATTTGCTCCACTGAGTGCCTCCATACAAAGCACTCATGCTTTCTGCTAACATTATTGGTACACAGAGCTTTCTCTTTGCAAAGGGCATACCACCCCCCTTCACTAAAAGAGATCACAAACCCTTACACAATGAGGATTACTCCTTTCTCATCTGTGTGTTCCCTCAGTGCCAAGCAAAGATGGTCCGAATGTTTATTTAATTATGCATTCTGAAGATAGAAGCTATTTGATGTTTCCTGAATGAATGAAGCATAGTGTGGTCCTCTTGAGGTGGAGGGAAAATTGGAACTGTTTTAATGCTTCACTTCACCTAGTATCATGCTGGGACGTAGAAATGTATTATTGAATATTAATTATCATATTTCCAGAGTTCATGATGACACTAAACAGATCTGCAGTTAGTTTTTGCCAGTGGCACTTAAGTCACTTTGGTCCAGGTAGTTTTGCTGCACGTCTGGCTGCTGACTCTCAAGGTCCCTATGTGGTTTCCCTTTTCCCTCTTAAGTATAGGTCTTCCTCAATGATCCAGGACTCCTGTTCTCCCCAGAGTGTTTTCTGGACGACGTGATCTAGCCACTTGATCTAATTCTCTGCAGTTATCTCAAATGCACTCCCCTGGCTTCAATTTCTTCCCTAGTTGCCTGTCTGCCAAACATCTCTACCTGGATGAACAGAAACTTCTCATTCTCAATCCATGTAAAGCAAAATTTCTGATCTTCCTTGTAAAGTCATGCTATTCTTCCTGGTTTCCTATTTTGATTAAAGACATCCGGACATCCATCCAATGAAGAACACTTATCCTGATGCTCTCTGATATTCTACCCAAAAGGCACTAAATTCCTCAGGTCCTGCCTCTTAGAAGACACATGTCCACCCATACTCCACTGTGTCAATTCAGGGCTAGGCATACAGACCCCTCCACCACCAGCGTTCTGCCCCACCTTGCTGTTCAAGCAACCTAAAATGAGTTGGGCATACCCCCTCCCCTAACATATGCCAGTTCCTTCTCTATGTCTTTGTTCTTCGTTCCCTTTTTCCTCAAGCTTAATCTATTTGTCCAATTTTTCTTCACTGTTAAGAGCAAAGACAACATTCTCCAAAGAGTGTCTGATAGCCTCAGCACACACACACACACACACACACACACACACACACACACACGCACACTTTCTCTCTCTCTCTCCCTCTCTCTCTCTCACAAGAGCATCTAACCTGTCTTTCAGATATCTCACAGTCAACTAAGGTGAGTTCCTTTCTCTCTTTGCTCGGACATGAAACTTCCAGTGCTACATCAGTCAAGTTTAAGGAAAACCAGGAGGGCTGGGCACTTTTCTTATTAACTAATTGTTTTGTCTATAAAATTCTAAAATATTTAACAGATTTTGTTTTCACTGAAGTTGCCACAATTGGATACTGAATTAATGTCATAAAGTTGAATGATTGTTTTAATCTACTGCTAATATCTTCTAAATAAAACTATGACATTTGTGGCATTTAATGTTATTTTAATGTTTTATAATAGACTCACAAATAGTTTTCAAAATATTTAATACACACTGAGAAGACTGTATTTGGTTTTCCATGCTTTGGTTCTGTTTTGCTCACATTTAATGATTCCATGACCATTTCAATATTGCGTTGCTTCTCCTGGTGAAGATGGCATGAGAATTTATTTGTTCTTACATAGTCTATAGTTTATCAGGGTATGCTCAAAATGTGTTGGAGGCTAAATAATTTTTGTAGAAGTAGTTTAATTTTGTGGAAAAGTTGTAAATGGCGTAAAAAACTAAACAAGCACACACAACACTGTGTGTAGCTGTGTGATGTTTTTATTGTAAGGTCAGCCCAAATTTACCTTTCCTCAAGAACAAAGGGAAAAAAAAAACTGCATAGGGCCAGCTGTGGTCCCAGGCAGTCAAGGACACAAGGGACAGGTTCCTGTGGATTTGTTCTGGACACCATGGGATCTGAGTTCCTTAATGTCTCTAAGTCTGTTAGCTCAGGTGAAAATGTGAATAATAAGGTTTTTCCTACGGAAGGGAACTGTGCACATTCAGGTCAATTATCATGCAGGGTTCCTGTTGGAACTCTGGCCCTGTGAGAGGGGTGAGCGAATGATGCTTCTTATTAAGCATTCTCGCCATCTATTCTCTGATTTACTCAGACCTGGTGGGTGTAAGGGGCCTAGAAAAGGTTATTCTAATACCTCAATTACAAAACAGTATGCATTTGATTTGTTTTTGAGTTTGGACACACATAACTTGCAGCTGAAATCTTTAGTTTTATATGCATTAAGAATACCATAAGTGTATTTTGCCAAGTTTACCAGAGTTGTGAAGTCATTTTCAAATTGTTTCTCTCTCTTTTAGGTTTTTATTCATGCTATCCATGCACATTGATTTTACAAAAAAAAACAAAACAAACAAACAAAAAAACTGGTTTGGGTAATATTTAGATAACATCTTAAAACTCCACCAATTCTTCCTGTAATAGTAAACACAGAGTGTGCTATATAAACAAGTGGAAAATTATTATGGTTCATTTTATAAAAAGGAATTTAAGGACTGGCTGGGTTCAAATCTTGACATAATGTGATCCTTTGCCACGTTACCTATTCACATTCCACTGAATGGAATCTGAAGCAGATCCCAGGAGCTTCTTGTTAGAAGAAGCCACCAGCCTCAAAAGAAGGATTGAGGCATTTGCTTTTGGGTTCTTGGTCATAAAGTATTTGCCTAAGCCAATGTCTAAAAGGGTTTTTCCAATGTTATCTTCAGAATTTTTATGGTTTCAGGTCTTAGATTTAAGTCTTTGACCCATCTTGAGTTCTCAGGTTTTTGCATAAGCTGAGAGATGAGGATCCGGTTTTTATTCTCCCACGTGCGGCTAGCCAGTTATCCCAGCACCATTTGTTGAACAGGGTGTCCTTTTCCCACTTTATTTCTTTTTCCTTTTGCTTTGTTGAAGCTCAGTAGGCTGTTAGTATTCAGCTTTGTTTTTGGGTTATGTAATCTGTTCTATTCGTCTATGAGCCTATGTTTATTCCAGTATCATGCTGTTTTGGTGACTATGGTCTTGTAAAGTTGTTAGAAGTAGGATAATGTGATGCCTCCAGATTTTATCTTGTTTTATTCCATGACTGTTCTGCATGTGTAATTTAATTTTCACATACATCTTTATACTTTAATTGAATTTACTTAGGTGATAATATGAGATAAATATTTAGTTTATTTTTTAAAAACCCAATGTATTATCCAGATCTCACTCAAGCGAAAGGGCCATCATTTCTCATTGAAGGTTAATACTGCTTCAACGTTAAATTTCATGCTCTGGTTAGCAAATACTAAATTGGGTTTTAGAAGTTTGTTATTCATTGTTGACCTCAGTCACCATTTAAAAATCAACATGTTAGGTTGTTTCCTCAGGGTTCGTGATGGTTAATACTAAGTATCAACTTGATTGGATTGAAGGACGCAAAGTGTTGTTCCTGGATATGTCTGTGAGGGTGTTGCTAAGGAGATTTACACTTGAGTTAGTAGACTGGCAGAGGCAGACCCACTCTCAGCCTGGGATGATATCATCTGATCAGCTGCCAGCGTAACTAGAATAAAGCAGGCAGAAGAACATGGAGTGATCAGACTTGCTGAGTCTTCTGGCCTACGTCTTTCTCCCATGCTAAGTACTTCCTGCTCTCAAACATCAGACTCCAAGTTCTTCAGATTTTGGACTCTTGACTTACAACTGTGGTTTTCCAAGGGCTCACGGGCCTTTAGCCACAGACCGAAAGCTACACTGTCAGCTTCTCTACCTTTGAGGGTTTGAGACTTGGACTGGCTTCCTTCTTTCTCACCTTGCAGATGCCCAATGTGGGACTTCACTTTGTGATCCTGTGAGTTAATTCTCCTTAATAGACCCCCTTCCACATATATCCTATTGGTTCTGACATTCTAGAGAATGTTGACTAATATAGGGTTCCAATGTATTTATCATCAAAGCACCCCTAAAGCAAAATCCGTAAATCATGACTTGGATCCAGAACACTGCTCCCACTGGCCCTCCTTAGCCAGTTCCTTGTCATCTAGGAACACGCGGTAACATGTGGTCACTCAACAAAGTGGACCTTCTCAGCACAGCAGTCCAGTCAATAAGGCAATGGCGTGAATCAATGGGAAAGATTTGTAAGCTGTTAAAGAAACAACTGTTGATAAAAATTATATTTCCAGTGTATTGACAGAGCACCAGGTGTGCCTGTGGACAGGGTGAGCAGTGTCCCAAATCCCAGCCCCCTCATCAGGAAGCTCGTCCCTCCAGCACTGCCTCCTGCTTCTTCTTAAACAGGTACAGAGTCTTTAAGTAATCAGGTGAGCTCGAAATGCATTCCTGCAACTGCAGCGCCTTCCAGAAACTTAGCACCATTTTCCTCATTTCTTACCTGTTAAAATGTTGGTCAATGACTAAAATCCTGCCTTCGTTTTTAAACTGTAACCTTCTTCCAAACTTTCTAACCTATCAAAATAGCCAGATGGTAAATTAGATCAACAATATAATTCAAACACAAATAACATTGTTTTTATTATTATTATGTGATAGTGCTTTTACTTCATGAGCTAAACAATTTCACATTAAGAAGACACTTTGTAAACCGTTGCTCTTCACGCAAGAGCCTGCTTCAAGTGACATCCACAAATATCAACGGAGAGTAATTCACCCATCTTATAGAAAAGAACATTTATAATCTGTCAGGACAAAAACTTGAGAAGGGCTGAGGAATGGGACAGGTGACTGGGAGGGACAGGAGTTGTGGAAGGACAGATGGAAGAAGAAAGCGGAAGGGGTGATGGAGCCTGAAAGCCCTCTCTCTTCCTTGGCAAGACTTCTCAAGCATCACGAGTCAATAACAGGATTCCCCCAGTGGCTGGCTCTCAGGCACAGTCTAAAGAGACATCAATCTGTGATGTCTGCAGTGTTCAGCAGAGAGCTAATGGACCTTCAAAGATCAATATTCAACTATGCTTGCTGTCGTGTCTGAAACCCAGCTCCTTTCTGGCAACTTGTCGTAGCCAGGAGGAGCCTCTGATGTTAACCAGCCCACTTTTAACCACCACTCAGAAATGCTCAGATGCTAAGGTGCTATTTCTCTTCTCCTTGGCTCTTTTCTGGTGGAGAAGACGCTCTGTCCTAAGACACTCAAGGGGACTCCAAAGTGCAGCTCGGCTGGTCACCCTGACATCTATCTTATTTCCATGTAAGATTTTTTTATAGTCAATTTTATTTATTTATTTTTATTATTCTTTAAGCTCTGGGGTACATGTGCAGAACGTACAGGTTTGTGACATAGGTATACATGTGCTGTGGTGGTTTGCTGCACCATCATCCCATCTTCTACATTAGGTATTTCTCCTACTGCTCTCCCTTCCCATCCCCCCACCCCCTACTATTCCTCCCCTATCCCCTCACCCTCTACTATCCCTCCCCTATCCCCCAACTACCTACTATTCCTCCCCTAGGCCCCCATCCCCCAAAAGGCCCCGGTGTGTGATGTCCCCCTTCCTGTGCCCATGTGTTCTCATTGTTCAACACCCACTCAGGTTTTAATGATGTCACAAGAATTCCCATCCCAGTGCCCCTGTCGCCTGAAGTTGTGTAGGCATGAGGGCTGGGTGTCCAGGTCTGAATGGAGGCTTTCAAGACCATGTGAATGTGAAAACCTGCCACCGTGATTACCAGTGGGGTTAATAGGATACAGACAGGGGAATTAGAAACCCTCCAATGAAAGCAAGGATTCAGAAAAAACTTTTTAGAATAATCTGAAACAAAATCAGAGTCACTTAGAAGACGGTACTGAGAATATTGTCCTGGTAATTAATTAAATCTTATTGACCTCGTGGGAGAGACAAGCAGTAGACATTTAGGATTAATTTAAGCAATGTTAGGCTGATACCCAATGTGTTCAATAAACTACTTTATCTATCATGTCTAAGTTAGTCCACCATGCCTTAGTGACCTTTAAGGTAAAAATATTACCTTAAAAAGGAGTGGTCTATTACCAGTCCCAACCATAAGGACAGAATGAGTGTGTGAGCCTTCATTCAAGTCGTATTTTACTCTCTTTTCTTTCTTGAGAAGTTACGAGAAAATGATTCTGAGTTTAAGAAGAGTCTAGCAATCTTTTACATATTTTGCTGCTAATTCAAAGATTGGCTAATAAAGCTTATTTTATTATAACAAAATGGGGGAGCCAGTGAGGGTTTTGTCCATGTCTTCCTTGCTCTGTGTTATGTGACTGGCTTACATTGCAAATGAGACTTGGAGGCTAAACCATGGCTGATGGCTATTTGCAAATCCACGCACACACCAGGGCACCTCCTTATCTAGGTTCCATCTGCGTGATGTGCTGAAGGGAGAAAACTCTTTTGTTGTTTTTTTTGAGACAGAGTCACTCTGATGCCCAAGCTGAAGGGCAGTGGCACGACCTTGGCTCACTGCAACATCCTCCTTCCAGGTTCAAGCGATTCTCCTGCCTCAGCCACGGAGTAGCTGGGACTACAGGTGCCTGCCACCAATCCTGGTAAAGGTGGAGTGTCACCATGTTGGCCAGTCTGGTCTCGAACTCCTGACCTCAAGTGATTCACCTACCTCACTGCCCAAAGTGCTGGGAGTGCAGGCGTGAGCCATTGTGCCTGGCTGAAAAAACTGTTTTCTAAAGGAAAAACCTACAGTTCTTACACACATATCCTACATGCATTATATACTAAGGAATCTCCTACACTCTGTGGGGCTCTGCTTCTCTCTGTGGAGATTCAGATCCAAGTCTTATAGAAGCTTACCACCCCCAATGCAGCAAAGATGTACATGCTGTTATGATCTGTTAAGCGATATAACAATGTGTGAAAATTCAGAGTCACAACCTAAAGCCACTGCCAGCAGACTTCCCCGTATGCATGCTCCAATCTCCTTTTATCTGAAGTGTATCAGCGGGAAGGAGTGGTTGGATGTTTGAAAATGAGGATCTGAGATGGTCCAGACAACTGAAGTCTGCTGATCAGACCATCACTTGCCATTATTGAGAATCACGCTCTCCCTAAAACGACATTTTAATGCACTGGTACCAAAGTTCTAATATGAATATATACATTTATATCTGTAAGGCTCAGAAGTGAGGCGGGGTGATGAGTTCAGTGAATATGTTACATCTCCGTGATAGTTCCGTATGCAATATTACGCGAATATATCATGAAGCTTGAAGGTCACAACATCTCGATGCTCCCTGGGCAGTTACAGTGCCTCTTTCTCTTTTACCTAGCCCACGACAAAGGTAAAAGTTAAGGAAATGCCCTGACATAGTGGGACACTGTCAGGACGGGCTGGTGACGAATGCAGGTGCACCCGAGCGGACACCTCTGTTGAGGCGCCTCTGTGGAGCTGGTATCTGGTCCACAGACCCACAAGCAGCACCCCAACTGCCCAGGGAGGAGGTGGCAAAGAGCAGGTGGTATTTGGGGTTCAACAGCTTAAATAAGACAATGGCTCTCTATTAACACCTAAACTTTATGCCTGGGTTTCAGATTTGGAAATGACATTTCATGGATAAACATTGTCAGCTAGAGGAGGCAGCTTTGGATGCACTAGCATTATTTCTATGGCTTTCAACATTCAGTATTTATAAGCACTGCATAAAAGTGAAAATTAGTGTAAGAAATAAATGCTCATTCATCCTTAAAAATAAATAATCACCGAGGGTTTCAGTACTGGAGGAAGAAACTGGGCGCTACTGTTCCTGAGAGATTCAGGCACACTGTGAACAGAGATAGGTGGGAATTTTTCTCAAATCCACAACCGTTGGGAGGCAGCTTGCCTGCTGGTGTGTGAGGATCGATCAGCTGAACTCCCTCAACTCAGGGCATTTCCAGAGTTGAAAGCAACGAACACTCCCTGCAGTGAAACCCAAGCCCTATTTTCACTTCCAGTTGTACCAGGGATACGGGATGTAGATTTAGGCAAATCAATTTATTTCTCAAGGCCCAAGAACCCCACCATTTAAAATGTGAATGATGGTCATAATCACTATCAGCATGTTCCATAAAGAAAATCTATTTTCTCTTACATTATGACAATATTAATAGCTATAATTTGTGTGTGTGTGCGTCTGTGTGCGTGTGCACGTGTGTGTGTGTGTGTGAATAACTACATCCACAGCACGTGGTGCTCTTCATAAGAAACATATTATATAAATGCAAATTGCTACTGATGTTTCACAAATAATTTGAAAATGAATAATGGCTTCATAGGAAAAATATATATCTCCCTTATGCATTTTGTAACTTGCAATAATTAAGCTGTGTATATAATTTCTGTTTACATTGGAAGATATTTTTCTCATGATTTCTTTTATTAAACATCTACCATAATTCGGAATGGGTTAATTGGATAATAATTTATTTTAGACCACTTGAGTCATATAAGTGCTGCTAAGGAGACTGGCTGCAGGTGCTGGACAAGGGTGTGCCTACGGAGTGAGGCAGCAGTGGGCTGTGTGGACAGCTGGGATTGCATGTGACCTGCAATTTCTCTCATAGATGGGGTGAAGGTGGGGATCTATCCCATTAGTGGTTATTTTTGCTGAAAGGAGTAATGAGTGTGTTTTCCAAAACCTGGCCCTGATGTTATCCTGCTTGGAATGATCTGCCTATGATTTTGTCTTCAGTGAGAAGGACATTCAAGTCTGGGGGTCTGTAATGTCTCCACTGTTGCACAGCAGGAAACCTTACCAGGATGACAGCTGACACAGTCCTACCATCAATCAATCAATTAACACACAAAGAGTTACATGCAAGAGTGACTCAGCATCAGATTTATTTATTCAAATCCATGTAACTAGCTTGACTGCTCATTCATGGAAGGAACAAATAAATAGAATCCATGGCTGTATGGACAGGATGACTTCACGCTATGACCATCCATCTGAAAACCTATGTAAGGTGTGATGGAACCGGTTCTTGACAGTCACACATTGTTGTTGCATAAACAGTTTGTTGGACATGGGTCTACTCTGCATTCAGAGACAGGCCGTGGTGCAGCCAAGGAGCAGAGGCCCTCCTGGTCTTCTGTGCAATAGTACGTATTTTGTACCTTCATCCTGCAATTCGTAAGAAGGTGGCTTTTCTGGTCAAGGTCCTCAAAAATGGAGGCAAGCTCATTATTGAGAAAGTGTCAGCTTTTCTGAGGGACCACAGGAGTATTTCTTTTTTTTTTTTTTTTTTTTTTAGAGACAGAGTCCTGTGCTGTTATCAGGCTGGAGTGAGTACGGTGGTGCAATTTGAGCTCACTGCACCCTCCACCTCTCAGGTTCTAGCAATTCTGCGTCAGCCTTCTGAGTAGGTGGGACTACAGGTACATGCCACCACACCCAGCTAATTTTTTGTATTTTAGTAGAGATGGCATTTCATCCTGTTGCCTAGGCTGGTCTCAAACTCCTGAGCTCAGGCAATCCACCTGCCTTGGCCTCCCAAAGTGCTAGGATTACAGGCGTGAGCCACCGTGCCTGGCCCAGGGGAGAATTCTTTAAATATCACATACACCCCTCAGCGATACAGACATGCCCTCAGGACACCCCCACCTGGCCTCTCCAGTCCTGGGTTACTAGAGGTGGCCTCACATGGATTCACTGCCCCAGCAAAGCACTGAGGTGCAGCCACAGCCTGAGAACTGCCTCTCCTGATGGCTGCCAGCCCAACGTCCTCCTTCGATCCAGCTGTGTGCCGAAGGTGTAGACAGCAGACAAAAGCACTGCCTAGCATGGATGCAATCGTCTAGGCCTTCACTTTTGGATTCTTTCTTTGTGACTCCAGGTGGGGGGTGCTGAAGATTGCCACCCCAATTTCAGGTGCAGAAGCCAACGCTGAGGTTAGAAGAGGTAGTCAAGCTCCCTGAAGACATCCCGCACCAGGCACTGGCTCCCACTGCGGCTGTTACAAAGGGACTGTGCATCTAGTAGATTTCTCATTGTTTTAACGAAATCTGCAAAACACTACATTATATTTTATAGTGTGTTAACTCAGATGAAGCATACACTTGCACATAAACATGACTACCATACACATGAGCACACAAAGTCTCCCCCGTAAAACAGTAAATCGGGTGGTAGTTGCTTTTCACTTCATTTTGCCTCGGTTTCAATTTATAAAATAAATTAGGAGACAATTTGTGCCTATCAATATTTAAAAATGTATTTCTATGCTTTGAATGTTTTCTAAGCCACTGAAAGGAGAGTCTGTGGTTTGTGTGTCTCCAATGCTTTTATTATGTAAATAAATGGTGGAATCACGTGCTACGAATGAGATCAGTGAGGTTGTTTTTAATACCAGTGAATTTTCTGCCTATTGCTGAGAATGGGGCAGTGAGACCTTTGCAGAAAAATGTCACTTTAGCCCCACTGCAAGGAAAGCTGGTCCTTACGAAAGAAAGTGAGTGGGACTGGACTGTGGGATGCTGGGAACCACACGATGTGGGTGTCCAGGAAGTGTTGGGAAGCGTGACCAGAGGACAGAGAGGTTCCTGAGCCACTGGGCCTCAAGGACTCACTCCCTGGAGTGCATCACTTTGGGAGGCCAAGGTGGGTAGATTGCCTGAGATCAGGAGTTCGAGACCAGCCTGGGCAACACAGTAAAGCTCCATCTCTACTAAAAACTAAAACACCATGGGAACAGATAAAAAATATTTTAATGGCAATCTCAGAAATGTTCTCCTGCTAAACATGTAAAAATTAAAAAAAAAAAAATAAAAAAAAAAAAAAAAAAAAAAAAAAAAAAAAAAATTAGCCAGGCATGGTGGCATGTGCCCATAGTCCCAGCTACTTGGGAGGCTGATGCAGAATTGCTAAAACCTGAGAAGTGGAGGTTGTAGTGAGTTGAGATTGCACCACTGCACTCATTCCAGCTTGGGCGGCACGGCGAGACTCTGTCTCTAAAAACACGAGAAGAAAAGAAGGCTTTCGCTGAGATAGGCGTACCCCTTCCTAACAGTGTCCGAGGAAGCACACAGGTAGGGTTAGACCTGTGCAGCCAGGCACAAGCAGGTGGTCAGTTTCATTTTGTTTTGAATCTTCTAAAAGAACTCTGATCTTCTTTTCCGCCTTTGTGAGGTTTATGTGGGTTCTGCCTGAAAGTGAGGTGGTACACCCCCAGGGCTCCGAGGGTAGAAGAGGGGTATTCCGTCTCCAGTCTCTGCAGCTTGACCCCAGTTCATCTTTGCCAGATGCCTGCCATGGACTTCTCTGACAGGGCGCAGGCGACAGCGGAGAGGGCAGGAGAGGAGCCAGGGAACCGCTGTGCCCCAGTGGGAACTGGACGCTTGGCTCTGCTGTTTCTCCCCTCTCATTTTGTCCACCAAGTTAGCAACACCAGGAGGAAAATCTTCTACTCCCAGATAATCTGTTTCTTCTTCCAAGAAACCCCCGGGAGGATGGGGAGGCGTCCAGGCCATGCCACAGGCAGTGTCTGTACTTCAGGAGGGAAGGTGGCTTCAGGGCCACGCCCTGCCCGCTGTCACAGCTGGGCTAGCTGCATCTGCAAGATTATCAAACAAGTGACTGAAGAAACCACGGGGAAGATGGAGAGAGAGCCTCCTCCACATCTGCTGGGAAAAAGTGGGACACATGGCGATTTCCCTTTATTTAGCATTTCATGAGGTATTTTCTGTGTATTGTCTTAATGAGTAGTCCATTCAGAATTTTTCACCAGAGAGAATCCATCCGTGTTTATTGGATGATTATAAAATGACCAGGAAAGCTGAAGATATTTAAAACTATCGGCAAAACTTACTCTCCCCCAAAAGACTATGAATATAATGATTTTAAAAAAACACTTTTGCTCCTTTGAATAAACTCTCTCTAGGGAGAAAAAAGAATCTCCAAATATGTCCCACATCATCTTATCAAAAACTAGTAACGTTTTGCCAACTCAAACATCAAACCCAGACCGACTTCTTTCACAAAAGCCACTAGAACTTCCTCAGGAAATAGTTCCCATAGAAGCCTCATTGTGTAATAAGCAATGGAAAACGCCTCAGTCTTGCAAGCAGAAAAGATCCTTTAGTTTTGTGGGGACAAGGATGAGGCTGAATTGCAGGACAAAAGCAGCCAGGAGAACGAGGCTGCTCACCGCAGCCCCCAGCCTGCCTGGGCACCATCCTTCCCCAGCTCATGAACTCCACCAGCTGCAGGTGAGGCTCAGGCTGACCCTGGATATCCGTGCCCAGTGATAGCTTTTCCACCCAGAAAACTCTAGCCGGGTCGTCAGTGCTGCCTCCCCTAGAAAAGAACAGAAATCCACTGC
Organism: Cebus imitator; assembly: GCF_001604975.1. Classification (NCBI taxonomy): domain Eukaryota; kingdom Metazoa; phylum Chordata; class Mammalia; order Primates; family Cebidae; genus Cebus; species Cebus imitator. Next base: position 3,718,793 of record NW_016107500.1, on the reverse strand, counting down.
ACGCATGGTTCTGGAAGTACTGTTGTGTGGGTGGAGGGTGGGTTTGTAATCAGCTCTTTGTTTCCTGCAGGTCACCCTACCAGGCCAGATCAGGATGGACCCCAGCTCAACCTTGGACCTTCATCCGGCTCTCTGGCGTCCCCTTCCCCAGGGTGGTGCCTGGCTGATCATGTGCCCTTGGATAAGGCCCACCGGTTTGTTATGGGCTCATTCTATTCTAACCACCTCAGCAGCATCAGAGCCTTAGCAATCTCATTTCCAGTTTGGGATGACAGAGAGATGTAAGTTCTTGAGTGGTATGGAATCAGCTGGGGACACTGACCTACACACGGTTATCAGCACACTGGGTGCGGAGGGGTTGTGGACACAACACCTTGCCTGTCACTCACCTGTTGGGAAGAAAGCGCACCTGATGTTCTCTTGGATAACTTCATGTGATAAAACGATCTGACATCCCTTCCACAAAGCTGCCGAGCCGTCGTGGGCCTCCATGTAGAAAAAGCCACTGATAAACTTCAGATTGTCCAAAGTCAATGGTTTTCAAATTGATGTTAGAGCAGATTCCTGGGGAGCTGTGTTTCCAGGTCCCCAACCTCCACGGGGACCAAAGCATCCACCTCTGACACACAGAGGGTCGTCAAGTGTCTGGCATATCATGCTGATAAAAATCCAGGGATAAAATTCTGGGCATGTCTGGTCTGGATGGAATTTCTTTAATTTAGTTTTTTTTGTTGTTGTTTGTGTTTTGTTTTAGGCATCCAGATGATTCAAAATTATGACAATCAGACATTGGTAAGGGAGAAAAATGGTGACACGCTGAACAGAAACCACTTAAATGCCACACATCCTGATAATGTAATATCTCCACAACTGTTTCTGTTTAAAGCTAATAAAAGTAAACATAAGACATTCCAGTCCTTTCCTATCAAATTTATTACTTTGAGCGACAAAATGACAAAATGATTAGCAGTTAATAAGGCCTTGGCTTAAAAGATTGACTGACATTGCATTACTCATTTAATTTCCGCTTCTCTGAGGTTTTTTTCCTCTTCCTTCCAGCACGGAGGGAATTAATATTATCACATCAAAGGCTTTCCTTTAAACGGGGAGAAAAATCATTTAAAAGGACACAGCCTGTGATTATTCAAACTAGGTTATTTGCACCTTGTATATATAACAATATCATGGTACAACTTCATTTCACTCAAATTGCTGTCAGTCACTAATAGAAGAAATTTACTTCCATTTTATCAGCAGCATTGTGCTGTGTCAGATGGGGGGAGGAGAGCTTGATGTGGAATCTGATAAGACACACAGGACCGCAGAGCAAGGCAACAGCCACGTGACCCCAGGCTGCCTTCCAGACTAATGCTCAGTATGTAAATTCTTCTTCTCTCTCTTATTTCCTTTGCCTCTTTCTAGTCTTTGTTTTTGTTCCATTAAAAAAAAAAATAAAGCACCGTACACCTTGAGAGATAAGTACCAACCTCCATGGAATTCGGGGCGTGATTACATGACGCTGATTGAGTATTTTATTTCTGTTCATTCTCAGCATTGGCAGACAAATTATTATACTAAGGCTGATTTAATACCTAAAGAAGTATGTCGTATTCCCATAGAAAAGTTGTATCTGTGGGTGAAATTATGAATGTCCCAATGCTCAGTCTGAACATCAGCCAATGATCTATCCACATTTAGGGCCTGACAGATTGAATGACTGCCCCCTGGAAAGGACCACATTAGAGCGTCCATGACAAAGAGTTCGCTTGTCAAAGGTTTATTCTTCCTCCTTAAAAAAAAGAGGGGGGTCAGGTTGACCATTAGGCAGAGGGGTGTCATGTGAGCAGGGAAACACCCGCTCCGGCGTGAAATATGAAACATCCATCACAAAGGTCAGGAGGGCACAGCTTGGTTACCAAGGCTCCAGGTGGATTAAATCACGTGTGTCCCGAGGGAGGACGGGGAGGCAGGCAATAAAATAATATCGGAACAGAGCGCCCCATGTCCCAAGGTTTGAAGACAAGCCTTGTTAATTCGAGAAACTGCAGGGTTAAATTAGTCCAGGTCCTGGTGACAAGCAATGCTACATATTGTGCCAGTGAGATAAATTTCCTCTCGCCTGCTCCGATACACTGGCCAGTGACAGGACACTGCTGTGCGTAGTTCATTAAAATGTCCAACTCCTAGGAAATCTAAAAAATTTATAATGCTTCCTATGGATGGCAGGGCCAAGTTCGATGGGCGGGAAAAAGCAGTCTCTCAAAGAATTATTCACGGATTACTATTTCAACAAGTTAGCATTTTTAACAAAAATTAAGAGAGCTGTATTGTCTACAAGGTTATAATCTTAGATCACACAAATACACCAAAACTATTGCCTTCCTAGCACAGATCTCCACGCTCCCCCAGCAGCACCTTGAGAAGATGCCGGTGTTGTGCCAGCGTCTGGCTTCTAATCAGGTCGTGATTAGGTAACACCTGAGCACTCGCGCAATGGCGCAACCAGGCATTGCAACCAGGATGGCAGACCGTGCCTTCTGCCTGGTTCTAGAGTTTCAGAATAGAAGTAGATGCAGTTGTGGCTCAGTTACATTTTCACATGGTAGCAGGATTTTCCTGATTTCTTCTGATCACTCCAGGCTGGGTAGCCCGTGGGAGCCACCTTTCCTTGGCTGATTGACCGTCTTTGCTGGTGTGAAGGCTTTCCCAGGATGGGGACGTGCTAGGCAGTCATGCTCCTGTTCAGAATCCTGTACTTTGCTGGAATCTTCAACTACAAGGCCCCTGTGCTGCTGTGGGGTTTTCTGCCCACTGTGGAACTCTCCAGCCAGAGTCCCTCTAGCCGGAGTGTTCTGTCAACACAGCCATAGGAACAAGGGCTCACCAGGGGGCTAAAGAAAGAAGACTCAGACCCCGCAACAGTCTCCTCCTGAAGACGCCCTGGCTGTTCACCACATCCAAGGTAATTACATTGATGCTTGAAGCTGCCACGTTTCTACGTCAAAGTCACTTGTCTTTAGAAAAGTAATGAGACACGGTTTTAATCATAATGATATAAATAAAGCTGAACTTCATCCTAATTGAAAACGTGATTTTCAAGCAGAGTTCTACAGACACAATATCTTTAAAAAATATTGCTGAGATTCTTGATAAACCATCAGCTTAGCTTTCATTTCTTAAGATTAAAGATGTATACTCACACTTGTTTACTCTAATAGGAATCTTTTATTATCTAAATGATTTGAATAAGCACTGTGATACTGAATCAGGGGCTGACTTGAGAGCTCACAGCCTAGTCTGAAGGAACCATCGTAGCTGAGTCTCTGGGAGCCTCAGAGAAAAAAGGGGGCTTCTCTACTCCAATCAGCCACCTGCTGTCCAAAATAAGCACAATCTAGGTAAAATTTCTAAAGCACAGGACAATGATACAATTCAGTTTCATGAAAAAGAGAAAAAAAAATGAAAGAATAACATTAACATTGTGAATAAAAATCAGGGGGCATTCCTCTGTAAATGGTGAAGTCTTAAAGACCGAATGAGAGATTGTGCTCATTCTTGGGGCACCAGCTGGCATGGTGCCATAACCCTGCTCTAGGCTGCCCCGGTGGGGTAGAGGAAGTGTGGACAGCGGCCTGTCCTCCCCAAGGACTCAGAGCAGCCAGGAAGGGGCACTGATGGGCCCTCAACGTTCCCTCACACTGTACCCCTGAAACTAAGAGTCATCCTTAGGTTGAGAACTACCATTGTGACAATTTAATGAGACTGATTTCAAAAATGAAGCTTTTATCTAGCTATGAAAAAGTCTAGTGTGACTCAAGATATATGTTTCATTTGGGCCGGGCTCAGAGGCTCATTCCTATAATCCCAGCACTTTGGGAGGCCAGATCACCTGCGATCAGGAATTCAAGATCAGCAAGGCCAACGTAACGAAATCCCGTCTCTATTAAAAACACAGGACGGGCGCGGTGGCTTACGCCTGTAATCTCAGCACTTTGGGAGGCCGAGGCGGGTGGATCATGAGGTCAAGAGATCGAGACCATCCTGGTCAACATGGTGAAACCCCGACTCTACTAAAAAAATACAAAAAAATGAGCTGG
>NW_016107500.1:3651252-3714571 GCF_001604975.1 Cebus imitator | reverse complement strand
AAAAAAAAAAAAAAAACCACAAAATTAACCGGGCGTGGTGGTGTTCGCCTGTACTCCCAGCTACTTAGGAGGCTGAGGCATTGCTTGAGCCCAGGAGGCAGAAGTTGCAGTGAGCTGATATCATGCTGCTGCACTCCAGCCTAGGCTAGAGAGTCAGACTCCATCTCAAGGGAAGCTTCTTAATTATCTAGTGTAGGTACTGAAAAGAACACTTTCCTCAAAATGACAATACGATTTCACAGCTGCTGTGATGCCAGGGTGGGGTCAATCCTGAAGTCGGGAAGTTCTCTGTTGCATCATCTTGGCTGTTCTCTCTGGAGCAGAAAGTTACCTCTAAACTGCTAAATTCGATAATGATGGTACTTCCCACTTAGAGTATGCTTTAACGCACATCTTCTTCATCAAGACTGTCTTACTAAGTCAGGTTTGGCAACTTTTTAAAGGATATGTGGGAAAAGGCTTTTTTCCAGAGAAACAAAAAACTCATTTGAAAGTTTGGAGACAACTGAGGCACATCTCATAACAGGCTTTAAAGAAGTAAGTGCTATGAACACCTCAGTATTGATGGTTTGTCCTCTGAGATTCAAAGTTACATTCGTCTAGGATTCCTGTGGTCAGGATTGATTCGGGAGACTCTTGGGGACTCAGAGTTCCCGGAAGTGTCTTGGAAACCCAGGCACCGGGGGGGCTCCACGTGGAGGGCTGAGTGACAAAGTGTGTACCTCTATGAACCCGGATGAAATGCGAAGTCTGGAGCTCACTCTCTGGAGCTGGTAATCATGAATGGGCATGTAGGCTTTGACAATGCAGACACATTGAGGCCACAGAGCCCAACACCTGGGCTGAAGTCTCCATGAAAGGAGTGAGGAACAGGGCAGGAGCTCTCAGGACAGGCACGGGCAGAAGCGCAGAAGCAGTTGCCTAGCCTCTTTGCTGATTTGTTTGTGGGTTAAGACGGGAGCTACTTGAGCGCCTTGGATTGCTGGTGGAAATGATCTAGAAACTGTGGCAGGAGAGGGATGCTTTGGTTGGAGAGGGGACACCAGAAAGGGTGGAAGTACAGAGGGCCCTTGAGACTGATTCCAAGGGTGGTGACCTACCTAGGCGTGTGAGAGCCTGTCTCATCACACTCCACCATGCTCAGGGAACAAATGTCACGGCAGAGCAGAACAGTGGGTGCTATTAAGATTGTGGTTGCCACAGGACCACGAAGAAAGAGAGAACTGCAGGACCCTGCTTTTGTAACTGCACCTTGGACTCCACGTTGTAAAGTAGGAAAATGAGGAGAGGAAGAGGCTGATGGAAAGAGGGTACTAAGTCCAAACAGTGAACATCTTCAAAGCAGTCAACTCAACCCTGGCACAATTAGTGGACTCTGCTGGAGGACAAAACATTGTGGTCAGAGAGTGGAGTCTGGAAAGTCTGATGGGAGAGGTTGTCATGAAATAACACATTACCAAATACTACATTAATAATCAGTTTTTAGTGTGTAAAATATTGCTGAAGTGAATCATGTTTGTGGCAGTTGTGTTAAATCTCTTTCAAAAACAGAGGTGACAGCAAATTAAAAAACAAGAAAAAGAATTATAGTAAAGATATGAAATGATGAGGGGGGAATTAGTACCTTCACTAACATCTGAACTTTGCAGACATTTCAAGCTTTCTAAAAAGTCATACCTAGTGACCATAAATACCCCATGAGTTTATTGGTTTTAGTCATGACAGTGGGGGCTCTAGACACTAGACAACAGTGGCTGAGTGGGTAAAAAAATACCTAAAGAAACATTTTGGGCCGGGCGCAGTGGCTCACGCCTATAATCCCAGCACTTTGGGAGGCTGAGGCAGGCAGATCATGAGGTCAGGAGTTCGAAACCAGCCTGGCAGATATGATGACACCCTGTCTCTACTAAAAATACAAAAATTAGCCAGGTGTGGTGGCGTGCACCTGTAGTCCCAGTTACTGAGGCAGAAGAATCGCTTGAACCTGGGAGGCAGAGATTGCAGTGAGCGGAGATCATACCATTTCATTCCAGCCTGGGCAACAGAGCAAGATTCAGAAAAAAAAAAAAAAAAAAAAGGAAAGAAAAGAAAGACAGAAAGACAAAGAAAAAGAAAGAGGGAGAAAGAAAGAAAGAGAAAGAAATGCTTTGTGTCCATTTTAATGTGCCTTATATTGTAGGGGGTCACCCGAAATTTTGCTGTAAACTGTGGAGGATTATGGTGGCACCAATCTGTGTATTGGTAGTCAATGCAAAACTGTTGATCAAGAATCTTTTACACTGTAGTGAATTCCACCAGCTCTGCCTCCCTGCTTCCATTAGCTAATTCGCTCCTGCCTGTCTTTCCACAAATGCAAATCAGCCTCCTGAGCCATGAAGAGCAGGCTGCTTTCTCCTGCAGCCCCAAGTTTTCCCACTGGACCCACTGGGCATTTCTCGGTCTTTTAAGATGTCATTTGCGGTCCCTGGGTGTCCAATCTGTTAAATGAATTAGCCGTCTATTGTTCTGACTTTGAGCTGTGTGACCTGCCCATCCCGGGCTTGGCATTTTCCACCACGGGGCCCCATCTATTACTGCAGTGCAGCCCGGGTCCTCGCACTGTAAATCATCCTAGGGAGACGTCTTGCCCTTTCTTCCTTCCCTGGAGCTGGTAGCCCCCACCGCTTTGTGTCCCATGCATTTATGTCAGCTCATCACAGCCTTCTAAGAGTGCCTGGGAGTGTGGTACAGCTGGGGAAAGTGTCCATGCAGCCTTGTTTGGGGGTCCACGTTGTGTTTGGCTTTAATTGAATTAACCATCCGTTTCATGTTCTCCAAGTCTACCATACACACAGAAACAGTTTTAAGCTCTAAATACCAAATATTTTAAATAAAAGTGAAAAGCTCATACGGTCTAATGATGACATCTCAAATTAGTCAGGAATTACTTGTATTCTCATTATACATAAGCAAGGTAGGCAAGAGTTAAAGAAGACAAAGAAAAACGGATGGAAACACTGAGATTCCCAAGTTCTGCTGCTGGACGTCCTGTGCCCAGCACTGCCTTCCACCTCCATCCCTCCCAAGACTCGACACAGGTGCTCTCATTCCTGGTATTTCATTTTAAACCTCCTTGTGCCTTTACAGAACCACCTTTTTAGCCTCCTCCCATAAGCGTAGGCTGAGAGGTCTTAAAGTCAGAACGCTCTTTGAGGGCTCATTCTGTGCCAGTCACTGCTCCAGGAACATAGGCTGTCAATTGCTGAATGCTCATAGCTGCCCTAGGCTCCTGGTGATGTCATTGTGTACATTGTGCAGATGACAAAACAGAGGCTGGGGGAATCAGAGATTTCCAGAACCATAACTGAGCCACAGTTTATATGGATCTTCTTCTGGAAGAAGTACCAGGATGGGTACTGAGACGACAGCAGCTTTGCTCATTCTGGCCAGCAGCCCAGAAGGCGGGCATGGTGCTCCGGTATTATCGACCTCTCCCTTACCTGGTCCTTGATGTACTCACTGAATACTTTGATTTCAATTTAGTACTTCAAATTTAATTCCGTAGTGATTCACCCCATTATCATTTATTAATCACCAACCATGAGTCAGTTGGGAACACGGAACGAAAATAAAACATGTTACTAATGCATGATTACCACCCAGTCTGTCACAGAACAGGGTCTGATGCAGTGTAATGCGCATTCTGCGGACGCCAGGCTCTGTACTGCGGCCCACGCGGGGAAGAGGCGTGATTCTGGAAGAGGGGCCGTGCATGTGCAGAGAGAGGCAATATGGTAAAGCTGGTGAAACGAGGCCGTTTGCCACAGCTGGGCTCTGAATGCAGACCTTGGGGAGCACAGTGCTTCTGTAATATTTGAGAAAACACATGGCATCATGAGGTCAAAGAGCTGGAACACCCCAGCCCCCAGGTCAGTCAGCTCTCATTGTATTACGGTCAGGAATGGTGTCTGCTGCTCAGACAGCAAGGGATGTAGAATGGGCCTGTTTGCTGCGACAGGCAGTGTGGACTTCATTCTGGCAGTGATGGGGTGACTGGAACTGTCCTAACGGGGCTTGATATGATCAAATTTGCTTTCTAAAAAGATTTCTCTGGGAGCTCTGTGGAGAAGTACAGCTCTCAGTGGAGCACAGCTATGGTGGAGGCAGGACACAAACACGCGCAAGAATGCACCCCACAGGCCTGCATAGGGACACACGTATGCACACACATACCTGTGCGCACCCATCCACATGTGTGCACTGCAGAAGCCACACAACAGGCATGCACAGGGACAGACATATGGACACACATGCCTGTGTACACCCATCCATATGTGTGCACTGCAGAGGCCACACCACAGGCATGCACACAGATACACGTATGCACGCACATGCCTGTGTACACACATCCACATGTGTACATTGCAAAAGCTACACCACAGGCACATACATGGGTACACATACGGGCACACATGCCTGTGCACACCCATCCACATGTGTGCACTTGTACAAGCTGCACACATGTGGTCACATGAACACACCACACATGTGTGTACACATGATCACATGAACACACTCGTCCACAGATCATGCACAGGGAAACATAGGCTCACATGCACACATCACACATGTATAAATACACGGGCATATGCACAAACACCAGCACACACACAGCGCATGTACACATGGGCTTCTATGCACACACATCACATGTGTCTACACATCATCACATGCACAAATCCCTGCACACTCACAGAACATGCACAGAGAGGCTTCCACTCACACACATCACACATGTGTCTACACATGAGCACATGCACAAATCAATGCAAACACACTGCATATGCACACATAGGTTTCTATACACACTCATCACACACATGTCTACCCATGATCACATGCACAAACCCCTGCACACACACTGCACATGCACACATGGGCTTCCACTCACACACATCACACGTGTCTACACATGATCACATGCACAAACCCCTGCGCACACACTGCACATACACACATGGGCTTCCATGCACAGACATCACACATGTGTATACACTTGATCACATGTCCAAACCCCTGTACACACATGGCACATGCACACATGGACTTCTGTGCACACACATTACACATGTGTATACACTTGATTACATGCACAACCCTCTGCACACATGCACATGCACACAGAGTGCCATGTACACACATCACACATGTGTATACACATGACCACGTACACAAAACCCTGCACACACACTGCAGATGCACACATGGACTTCTCTGCACACACATGACACACGTGTATACACATGATCGCATTAGCAGACCCCTGCACACACACAGCACATGCACACATACCATGCTCATGCATGTACGGGCTCACAGGCAGACACTCACCACCGGGCACAATAATGCATGATGCAAATCAGATCACATAGTTGCTGTGATTTTCAAGTCAAGGGGTTTCAAAATTTCTTCTCTGGCAGGAGTCCAAGAGAAGGCATTTTTAGAAAGAAAGGGAATGAGAAGAAAATGGGCAGCTACCTCCCCATGGGCCTGCTCCCTGGGGTTTCATGCTTCACTCCATGCAAGAGGAGGATGCTCACTTTTGTTGCTGATTCATGAAGCCAAGAAACATCCCGTCTGTGCTTCAAAACACTGCAACTGTTTTCTTTTCTGTCTGCATGAAATCACCATCCAGCTTAAGATATTCAGAGTGTATAAGCCCTAAAGTAATTTTTTTTCAAAAGTAATAAACTGCTATAAATCGAAAGAAGAGATGCCAAACTCACTCCTGGAATTGCTTGTGTAATGTTGTGGTTCCATAATTGTACCTTGTTTTAAATTCATATGTATTCATTTCATAATAATCGTCTATATTTTATACTGATACATTTATCAATAGAAAAAAGATTCCACAGAAAGATATAAAAAATTACCTGCCAAAATAATGATTTATGCTGGTTTTGAAGCTTCCCCTCTATTATTCATGACTTTTTTTTTCATTTTGACATTTACTTCGCATTATAAAATGTGTTCCTCTAAACCAATGTCTTCATAGCAGGTAGGGAGGAATGGACCCGAGTGACAGCTTCTGTGTCCAAAAAGCTCTGATTGTGCATAGCTCCTGCTGCTCGCTGTTTGCCAACGAGGGTGGACCCAGGGTCTGGTGGGCGTGTCCACCATGGGCTCAGAGGCCAGATCCCACAGACTCTCGAAGCCTTGTGGTGAGAAAGCTGGGAGTGAATGCCTTCACCAGTGGCTGATTGGAAACAGGGTTGGTTTTTGGTGACGTTTACTTGGAAGGTCAAAGGCAGCATATTGCCATTAACATTACATTAGAAGACTCAATAATCTGTGCATTGAAAAGCAAGCTGAGAAGAGGGTCGCAAGCCCAACCAAGCCTTGAGGAGGTCACCTTCACTCCTTCTGTTTCTCTGCAACAAGTTCCCAGCAGCAGTTCTAAGTCCAAAGAGGCAGAAAACTGCACAGGGCGTTGAGAACACATCGTTGAGGGAGGACGTGGTGAGAACCTCAGATAAAGCTCAGGTCAGTCACTCTTGGAGCAGGAGAGAGATGGGGAGGTGAGAGGGAAGAGGTGGGAATCACCAGAGGGAAAATGAGTCTGAGTCCAGGTGGTACCTCTCCAGGGAGACAGGTTCAAGTTCAAAGAGCTGCTTGGGCGATTTCTGGGGACCAACCACTGCCTTCATTTGATGGATGGTATAGTCTTACTAAAGTTCCATCATGGTGGAAGCTCCTCCTCAGGTACTCAATCCCTTATGGGATCTCCAGCACTCACGTGCACGTTTTGGTCTGTGTAGCAGGGACACACTTCAGTCCATGGGCTCAAGTCCATGAAAGAAATTGAACTTTCTCCAGAAGTTTTCAGCCCCTCTCATCTGTATCTTGAATCTTCTTCCCCCCAGAGTTGCAGAAATTTAAACTTGCCTCACATGGCATCAACCCCGCTTTCTGCCTGTTTTGGGTATTTACATAGACAAAGTGGTCAGAGCGAAATAGTCTTGTCCTCTGGTCTCTCTGCCTAGGATGATGTCACGACAAGGAGACCCAGGTCCATGCAGAGTGATGTCAGTGGGCTTCTCCCACTGGACCCCTCTTCAGGAGACTCTCTGTGGCCTGGTGTTAGAGGCGCTGTGCCTTGCAGCCCAAGTCTACAGAGGCCTCCACCCCTCCACCAGGAAGTGTTATCAGGGAAACGCCTGCACCCTATTTAGATCACCATGACACCTCCCACCCTTCAGGATAAAGGCTCCCTCAGCGTATCAGCAATTGTCCTCTTGACAAATATCCCAAGTCCAGCCTCCCTGACTGTGTTCTGATCTGCCCACATCTAATTTCAATGGTGACGTCTTAAGCGACTATGAATCCAAACCCACTTTACCTAAAGCCCCTAGAACAAAGGAAAAATGCCATGTGACATGTCTTAACCTGGGGTGGCATGGGTACGGATGCAGCCATCAGAGGTGTTGCTGGGTTGTTTGTCTGTCTGCAGGAACACCTCTTTGCTCTCTCATGCTGAGCACAGTCCCCACCCCCACCTTCCTCCTTGCTCCCTCTTACTCAATGTTCACATCCTAAAGTATTTTATCTTTGCAGCGTTGTCCACAGACTGGTCAGGTTTCTTCTTGGCAACACAGGAGTGTTGTAATGAAATAATTTTTGTTCAACAGTTTCATGTCTCTATCCCACCTACGATGTGATCTGCAAGATAGCTGGGGCCCTGAGGTCTTGCCTATGATCCCACTTCCAGGGCAACAAATGCTCTGCACATGACTGGTAAATGGCAAATATTCAGTGAACGGTGTAGCTCACTTCACGTGTAAATTTACATCGAGTGCTGTTAATTTGTCTCCACTCTGGGTTTCCAGATTGGCCTTTAGAGCCCGAATTACATGTGACCCCTAAGTCCTCAGACTCCACGCACAGGCTAGAGGGACAGAGTTGCCCATATTCCCCTAAGTTATCGATGATGCTGGCAGGATTCACAGATGCAAATCTGCAAGGTGACATGCTTGCCACATGACACCTTAGATAGAGTCATCCCCCAGGGAAGGATGGGACTGACCATCCAGCCAGCCTATCCTGGGACCAGCAGGCTGTTTTTAAATGAAGTCCTCAGGATATTATTGTTTTTGCGCGTTTTCATCAGAGATGCAAGGTCGCGGTGAGAAATAGAAAGATGGTTCGATGATATTAATGACCAACGTAGTTGTGTGAATCCGCAAATCATGATGAAACCCCCGATGGCTCTAGAATTACAGTTAGCAATAATAGAACTCACTGAATTTTGGAGGTTTTAGTCAATACACAGAAATTGTAGATTAGATGTGGGCCCACACGCCCCCGCTCTACACTCTCACGGAAAACTTTAATCTCTTTTTGTTTTTTCACTCTGTGAACAAAATGGTCATTTGCTTCAAATGGCTGCCCACGTTCCCTCTGGCCATGGACTTGCACTGCAGCACTCACCTGAGGACCGGGACGTGTTCCCATCCTCGTCAATCTTGATGGACTAATGTATATAGGCCTATTAGAAAGCCCAGGGTAGCTGGGTTCTGCGTTAGGGGTTTGAGATAATTATATGTTTAAATTTTGTGACAGTCTGGTTGGGCTACAGTCAAGAGTTATTTAATCAAACACTAGTGTAGATGTGGTCAGAAGGTATTTTGAAGACTGGTTAACATCTCCAGTCAATGGACTTTAAGGAAAGGAGGTTACCCTTATGATGTAGATGGGTCTTAGCCAATCAGCTGAAGTCCTTAAAGGAGAACTGATTTTTCCTGGAGAAGAAGGAATTTTTCTTCAAGGCTGTAACATAGAAACCCTACCTGAGTTTCCACCTTGCCGAACTGCCCTACAGATTTTAGGCTTGCCAGGGCCTACAAATTGTATGAACCAATTAAAAAAAAAAAAAGTCTCTTTCTCTCTCTCTGTCTTGAGAAAGAGAAAAAAAAAAAGATCAATGTTTATATTTATATCCATATCTATGTATACATATAAGCATTTCCTAGAGGTTTTATTTCTCTGGAGTATCCTGTTTGGTACAAGGCCTGTGTCTTAGAACTGTTAAAGGTCTATCCCAAATATTTATCACTTTTTCCATGGAGATTATTGTCAGAAACCGCTTACCGGCTTTGTCGCTGGACTTAGAGTGGATATCTCTCTCATGTTGCTCTAATTTTATTCACACTACTTACTTCTACCAGGCACTATAATATTTTAGATTATATATAGTGATGTATTAATGTGACATTTGATATTTACTGTAGTATAGTATGCCACATCACATTAAGTCACACACACATACACACACACACACACACATTTGTTTGCAGACCTTCACACACACACGCACACATACACACGCATATTTGTTTGCAGACCTTCTCTGCCCACAATGAGACTACAAGTTGCAAGAAGGTGGAAAATGTCATCTGTTCCCTCTTCTGTCACATCTCCATCACCTAAATCTGTTCTTGGGACATGATAGCTGCTCAATAAATCATTGTTGAAAGCATACAGAATGACATGGACAAACATCATTCACACAATTCCTTCAGTGCGTGTATCACATGAAACTGAAAACACTTGGAGAAAACTCACACAGGGCTTTGCGTGGTATTGTAGGCAGCTCGGTAGGCAGTAAAAGGCATCAGCTTGTTAGAGATGGCTTCCCTCCCCAGGCCCACCCATCCTTTGCGGAGCAGGGTAGGAGTACAGGCCCTACTCCTGGGCCTGGGGTGGCCCCGGCTCTGCCAGGTACTGCCTGACTGCAGGGCTTTCTCTCTCCACACCTCAGATTCTTCTCCTAAAAGAGAGTCATGGCTCATTAATATCAGAGGAATGCAGGAGTTAGTGTCTGGCCAAGGCTCAGAGCACTGCTGAGGCTGGGACATCTCTGTACTGTTGGCTTTCACAGAAGGGGGACTGTGAAGGAAGACACCCCAACCTTGCCACCCCGCAGCTCAGACCCCTCCATCACTTTCACACACATTCCTCCCTCTCCTTCTCCTGACCTTCAGACATCCGCCTTCCGTGGGTGCTGAAGTCTGACCTGGAAAAAACGTGATTATTTAGTAGCTGTTAAACCTCAAAATAATTCTTTGATTTTTGAATAATTACTGTTCATGCTAGTCAGATACTGTAGTAACGAAGGTATTAGTACATGTTATTCAATTTTTCACCTTCGGTGAGTAAATGAAATCTGTGCTTGAATTTGATGAGTTTCTTGACATCAACCTTCCCATCTATAATTCTAGGCTAAATTCAAAGGGAATTTGTGTTTTATGTTCAGCATCTGGTGAGGTGTAATAGGTAGTTTTGCATCACTCAGTTGGAAAATACTCAGTGAATAAAATAAAATAGACGATAGATAAATAGATGATAGGCAGAGATGATGGATGGATAGTGGATAAGGGATGAATGGGTATACAGGTAGATAGGTAGATGACAGGTAGAGAGATAGACAGGTAGATAGGTAGATGACAGATAGAGAGATAGGTAGGTAGATGACAGATAGATAGATAATAGGTAGATAGATAGATAATAGGTAGATAACAAGGTAGATAATAGGTAGATAGATACGTAGGTAGATAGATAGATAACAGACAGGTGGATAGATAGATAAAACAGAGTTGTACAAAGAAGACTGCAGAGCCAGCATTACTTTTCTGCATGTTTTGAATCCTGTGTTCCTATGGAGATCTTTACTCTGATATGCATCTATCTAATATGATTCTATCAAAATTGAATCATTTTGACTTTAATTTTTTAACGACCAGATAAATGTCTTTGAAAAAATAATCAGTGGTGTACATTTCAGTCCATTGTGAAATCATCATGGGCCCTTGTATCAAAAACACCTGAAGTCTGAACTACCCCATGCTACATTTTCCCTCCCCCAGCTCTAGGCATTCTAGGAAGAATCAGTCTGAGTCTGTATGTTTCTTAAATCTTTGAAAAAAAAAATATATATATATATATGCATAAGACTGTAATATTCAAATACTCTTTCAGCACATGCTTGCCAATCTGTTTTCAGTGTAATCTGATATTTGGCTTCTTGAAGGAAATGTATAAATAACAAATTGACTAGGCATAGGTGTTTATCTTTTGTCTTGACAATATGCAAAGTGGTATTTTTTTAAAGTAATGAAAGGCCAGACTCAAAGTTGAGCCACAACAAAAGAAGTGACATTTGAGGAGATGCCAGCATACCAGGAGGCCAGAAAACAACGAGCAGTGTTTCTCAAGCTCTGGGGCGGGGGGGGGTGGGCAGGGGTGGCTCGGGCTACCGCAGATGCTTTCTGTGTGTGGCTGCAGACGCCTCCTGGTTACCTTCGCTTGGTGAAGCTTGACCTTCTACCAGGGTCCCCTGAGTAACTGATCACAGTCCATCTGGGTCCCTGAATGCTCTCACATTTCCCTTCAGCCTTGTGGTGAGCCGTGGCTTTCCCTGTGTGCCCAGAGGGATACGGCACCCCAGTGTCTCCCAGATTTGGAGGGTGTCCTTCTGTTTTGTCCACAGGAAAACTGTGCCAGAGAAAAGCAAGAAGGGCATTGTCTCCAGAGAGCTCAGAAGCCAGGTCAGATGTCAGTGCAGCACCTCAGGTGATAGTAGTGTTCCCTTCGCCCTGCGCTCTGCCTCCAGGCTGGCCTTGACCCCCACAGCACTGGACCATGAGAGGTCCCCAGAAGTAGGAATCCCAAATCATCCGGGGAGGCACCCTGAGGCCTGGGAGAGCCCAGGCATCAGGTCCTGTGTGGACCCCACCCAGCTGGTACCAGCTTTAGACTCCAGCGACAGTGGGTCCCCTTGGTCTCCGCAATGGGCTTTTCTGTTTGTTTTTTGAGACTGCGTCTTGCTCTGTCACCCAGGCTAGAGTACATTGGCACCATCTCAGCCCACTGCAACCTCCACTTCCTGGGTTCAAGCAATTCCCCTGCTTCAGCCTCCCAAGTAGCTGAGATTACAGGTGCCCACCACCATGCCTGGCTTATATATATATATATATATATATATATATATATATATATATATATATATATATATATATATATATATATATATATATGTATATATATATATAGTATTTAGTAGAAACAGGCTTTCACCATGTTGGCCAGGCTGGTCTCACACTCCTGACGTCAGGTGATCTGCCTGTCTCAGCCTCCCAAAGTGCTGGGATTACAGGTACGAGTCACTGTGCTCAGCCTATAATGGGCTTTTGAAGGAAAGCAAAGCTCAGCGTGAACGGGAGCCCAGGGAGAGCCTGAACTGAGGCTTCCGGCCACCCTTCCTTGACAGCTTGGTAGAGGGACATATTGATTTTACATATTTTGGTAAATACGACACACAATACAGCTGTTTCAGTGTTTTCAGTGGCTCCGCTGGGCATCAGCCTTCCAGGGTCCTTTCGCTTTTTTTTTTTTTCCCATTTATTTATTTTATTGCATTTTAGGTTTTGGTGTACATGTGAAGAACATGCAAGATTGTTGCATAGGTACACACGTGGCAGTGTGATTTGCTGCCTTCCTCCCCATCACCTACATCTGGCATCTTTCCCCTTGCTGTCTCTCCCCAGCTCCCCACCCCCACCGTCCCTCCCCTATTTCCCCCCAGCAGACACCAGTGTGTAGTGCTCCCCTCCCTGTGTCCATGTGTTCTCATTGTTCAACACCCACGTATGAGTGAGAACATGCGGTGTTTGATCTTCTGCTCTTCTGTCAGTTTGCTGACCGGTCACCGACTTTTAATGTAGAGATTAAGTACCCAGCAGAAGTAGCTGTAAAATATTTGTAAATATTTTAAAAATAATATTTATAATGTTTTATCAGAAGGAAACTTGCCACTACAGTAGACCCACATCTACATTCCCAGGGCTCTACTTCTCCTAGAGTTGTGCTTCCTGGTTGGAGTGAAATGGAGGTTTGCTGTGGAGAAGCTGCACAGGGCTGTCTCTTCACCATGGATATCCTGGAGGATCATGGAGGGAGCGGGTTCTTCCGCCCGCTCGGTGCCTCCTACCGGACTGAAAGCTGCAGGGTTCTCCTTGCATGGCTCTTTGCTCTGTTCAGGAGGGTCAGAGGCTGCAGGGTGCTGAGACCTCCTTTACCAGGCCTGGTGTCAGATGCCAGCAGGCCACCCACCCTGGAGAATCGGGATGTGCAGGGCCCTGGTCGACAGCTGGCTGAGTCTGGCTCCCAGCTGGTGGAGAGGTCAGTCCCGTGGAAAACAGAACAGTCATGATCGGACATCGTGGGTCAGGCCCAGGCCACAGGTGAGAGACAGGCGGTGAGCGGAGCCAGCCGGCCCAGGTCTGGTGAGGAGGGGCAGGACTCCAGGTGACCCAGAGATAGAAACGTCCCCTCTGCTGAGTGGAGGCACAATGTCCTTGGCCTGCAGAGGGTTCTGTGGGAGGGACACCCTGTAACCTTCTGGCTCAATTTTACGCAGTCCTAGAGAGTTTTGTTAAGGGGGTTTTCAGCAGTTAGCAAATAAAAGGCAATTCCTTAGGAGAAGAAAGTCCACAGGGCTGGGAGTCAAGGTTCCCAGGGCACTCAGCAGAAACCTCTTCTGGATTGCTCCATATGTGGGTCACCAAGGTAATTTCAAGATGATGCATCAGGGAAATGCAACGGTTGAGATTAAATCAAGTTCAGTGTCCAAGCAGCCATTTCATTTACCATTTTATATCATCGTGTGCCCACCAAATGCCAGCCAGTGGGCCACAGAGAGCGACCCACCAACCTCCACCTTCCAGAACTAATTTCACTGAAGGGAAATGCATCATAACATTTAGGAAAATTTCCATTGAAACTCCTAGAAGTTGAAAGAAAAAAAGCTAGTATATTAAACAATATAGATAAATTTCCACGCATCTGAAATAATTTGTTTCCAACTTATGCCAAGAGAAGTGGATGGTTCTGCATGACTTTCACAGAGATTTCCAGTTTCGCATTTTCCTAGAAAGGTTTTCTTGCTTTGATTCAGTTTCTTGCTTTTATTCTGGAAAGGTAAAAAGTCAAGGAAGGAAGAACACTTTTTCAATGACTCCAAACGTGTTTTCCCTACGGATTCATTCCCTAAATTGAATACTACCAATTTAAACCAGAGCAGCAAAAGGAAAGGGAAAAAAAAAAAAAAAACAACAAACCCTGATGCTCTGCAGTGAGCACACATGTTCGATGGCCTTTTCCGTGACCAGCCGTGGACACAAGAGCTCAGGGTCCTGTGCATCTCCTCGTCTGTCCTCTCTCCCACTCGACGGACACTGCTATGTGACAAAGACAAAGCCGGCAGCTCCCTTCCTCCCCTGAGGTCCCCGTCCTTTCTCAGCTGGGGCTGTGCTCACACTCCCCTGTTCCCCGGGGCCGGTCCTATCACTTCCCCACCACCAACAGGGTCACCTCTCTGCTGCGCCCTCTCCTGAGCCCTGCTGTTCAGGGTGAAGAAGAAATTCAGAGCTGTTGAATGATGATAGGGATAGTGAATTAAAAAAATATATATTAAGTGCTGGCAACAACAAAATAAAAGGTGGGGTGGGTGTGGGAGAGAAGGGCTCCTGAAGAATGTAAGAAAGATAAATCGGGCCGGCACTTTGTTTCATTGTCAGGAGCACTCTGGGGTTATTTGAAGCTCTTATTTATGCTCTGTAAGCAGAACAATACTGGAGAAGAAATGATTAAATACCAGCTCTGTGAGCAGCAGACATCTCATTGTGGCGGTGGGCTCACCACTGCGTGGTTTTGATAAAGGCAATATGAGTTGATAACTGATAGAGTTGGCAGGGAGTCATCTGGGGCTGCTGACAGCTCCAGCACTTTAATAAAATCATTAGAATGTAAATGTTTTTATTGCGGAATAAAGAGCCTCCAGTGAAGTTGACACTGCTGTCCCTCCACTGAATGGGAGTGCCGATTAGCATTCAAATGATATCATGATAGGCTGGTTATCTTTATTAAAATTTTTCAAATCGAGTCTTCATTTTGCATGATTGAGTTTTAAACAAATGCAATATCCACTCGGCTGGTGAGCTGGCCTGAACACTCCTGAAATAATTAAAGTGTTCCTTTTATTTTTTTTAAACATGTGTTTCATAAGAAATGAATTGGATTTGCTATTTTAATATGACAATATCTAGTTAGCTTTGCATAAAAACAGGGATGTTATAGCATAATTATTGAAAGTGTATGGCTTTTAAACATATGTTTCATAAAGTTGAATTCAATTTTCTGAAATATGACAATACCAGTCACTTGGTGAAGTGTAAAAATCAAGAGATAGCTTGATTATTTAGATCAATCTTGCATAAGTCTTCATAATTGATGGCAGCCCATGGTACTCGTACGTGGTATTTCCAGGGGAAGGAAGTCTCTGTTTTCTGAACGTTTTACACTCCCTTGACTCTGATGGTAGACAAGGACTCAAAACATTCCTTAAACTCAGGCACTAAGCCATGGTGGCATTCATTACCCAGAGCAAACTAAACCTTCATTAAATGCTAAGAGAGATTGGGCAGATCTGGATGAAACTTCGCTTTCTCGGAGTAGAATCAGTTTATCAATAGACGACTGATAGACTCCATTTGACTTTAAACCTCTGTTCATTTTTCCTCGGTTGAGCATCGTTTCTGCATACTAACCATTCTTAAAAGTCCTGTTGTGCTACAGACTCAGCAAAGCATTGTTAGCAAGACTTCCGTGGATGGTTCTTAGTTATGAGGAGTTGAGACAATCAATAAAATAAATGTGCTTTAAAAATATGTTCCTGGAATAACTGGGGTATTGATTCTAAAAGGAAGGCAGCTGCAGAGCTGATTTTCTTTAGGGGCAACATTTGAAGAACTGGCAAAGTGTGGCAAATTTGCTTCCCAAAGAGGGGACGCTCTCCTGGAGAGCTGCTTTCTCTGTCTGTTTATTTTGCAGAGGTAAGACTTTAAGAAAGATGACAACGTCTGTGTCGCCAAGCTATATTACCATATCAGTAGGATCTGGATTTTGTAATAATATCTTTCTAAACAGAATATAAACTATCAATCCAATTAGTTTAATTGATAGGTGAATTCCTATTATTAATCTGATTAATAGAGGTAAGGCCAATCTGCGTATAGCCAGTTGGGAGCTTAGAAAATGTGATACTAGATTCTGATTTGGCATATATATATATCTATATATCTATGTCTATATATGTGTATATATCTTTATAGAATATATATCTATCTCTCTCTATATATCTATACATATCTATATGTATATATTAAAATGTGATCCTAGAGATTGAAACCAAAATTATGACTTAGAATCACAGATATTTTATATATCCGGATATATAAAATATCTGTGATTCTAAGTCATAATTTTGGTTTCAATCTCTAGGATCACATATTAATCACCTCTACACTTAAAGCAGAGTTTTGAATACTCAGGACAAATCTAACCATATACTTTTCTCATCAAATCAATATAACAGAGACGCAGGGTTGGCGGTCAACATAGAAATAGAATTCTTCTGAAAGGTGCCCCAATGATGGGTACGTATTTTGGAGTTGGAGTTGTGAGGGAAATCTTTGGTGCCACTGCCGGGAGCACCTCTGTGCTCACAGGAACAGTCCTGGATCCCTTCTGAAGAACAGCTGCATTCCCTTGATGTTTCCAACTTGGACAGATAAAGCTCGCACTTCGGGGAGATACAGATCCATGGGACAGTGTGAATTTAGAAGCGCTTTGTTGGCAGTGCTCTCTGAGAGGGTACTGTGACCTAATAGCAACTCAAATTTATAGTGAGAAACAAAAATCTGATGTGATGAAGTGAGAAACAGCCCTACTGTTCAAAGTTTGACTGTGAAGGAAGAACTGGAAGTTGAAACAGAAACCACAACCTTTCAAAATAGACTGCACTGTTAGATTCAAAACAGATCTATAATACCAATGGCAGACAATCGGAGCTCAAGCTCAACACTCGTGTCTCCTGACCCAGCGTTCTGTGATAAGACCACAGACAGGCTCGCCTACAAAGAATGCTGCAAAGACTTAAGCTTCCTAAAAACAAGACCAGCAACTGCCCCAGCAGTTGAATTGCTTCCAAATTCTTCCCATTATCTGCCACGATGTTCTTTGAGTAACTCTAGCTCCCAAACCCTACGTGTAGTTTTTTCTCCCTCCCTCCCTGGAATACACCCCAAGTTTCCTTGGTTTGTGGTTTCTGTTGCTACAGTAAGTAATGTACATAATGGGATTCATGGTAGGTGGTCTCTGATGACCATTGGTGCAAATCCTATTCTTTAAGAATCTTAATTCCTGCCAGGTGCAGTAGCTGTAATCCTAGCACTTTGGGAGGCTGAGGTGGGTGGATCACTTGAGGTCAAGAGTTTGAGAGTAGCCTATGCAACATGGTGAAACTCTGTTTCTACTAAAAGTACAAAATTAGCACGTGTAGTGAAGTATGCCTGTAATCCGTTACTCGGGAGGCTGAGGCAGGAGAATTGCTTGAACCTGGAAAGCAGAGGTTGCAGTGACCTGAAACTGACCCCTTGCACTTACAACCTGGGCAACAAAAGTGAAACTCATTCACAAAAGAAAAAGAAAAATCTAAATTCCTCCCATTTCCTGGGTATTTTGAGAGAAGAAAGATTAATAAATAAACTGGAATTTTAAAAGTTTCTCTAGACAGATGAGACAGGAGAATCACCCTTATCCATGGTGCAGCACCATGGCCAAATAGTCCCCTGGCTATGAGAGGGAGGGGACTCATACCTGGTGCAGGCCAGGTGGGCAGATGGGTTGGATATCCCCCTTAACTATGAGTAGGAGCCATTTCTCTTGGTTCATGATTGAGCCTGCCTTGAGAGTTGAATGCTGATATTGTTTGACTGTGTCCCCACCCAAATCTCATCTTGAATTGTAGCTCCCATACTTCCCGCGTCTCACAGAAGGGACTTGAGGGGAGGTAATTAAATCTTGGGCATGGGCTCTTTCCCAAGCTGTTCTCTTGATAGTAAATAAATCTGACAAGATCTGACGGTTTTATAAAAGGGAGCTCTCCTGCACGTGCTCTCTTGCCTACCACACTGTAAGATGCGACTTGGCTCCTCCCTCACTTCCTCCATGATTGTGAGGCCTCCCCAGCCCTGTGGAACTGAGTCAATTAAACCTCTTTCCTTTATACATTACCCAGTCTTGGGTATATCTTTATTAGCAGCATGAGAGCAGGCCAATACAAATACTTTATTAGCAGCATGTGAGCCCACTGATACAAATACTGAACCGGATGTGGTGGAAGATGCTGAAGATGTGTGTGAAGAGGCCCCTGCCATCCAGGACTGCAGAGGAAACAATAGAGATCTGCCCTAAGTATGGTCACTGGGCGTAGGTACAGCAGAGTGCAGACAGCAGCAGAGCAGGGGAGCCCGTATTTTCACCTAGAGGCCATAAAATCAATCAACCCAGGCGATTGGTGGGTGAGAAGGGAGAAATAAAGAATGGCTTATGGTGTGAAATGGATTGATTTAAAGATCAGTAATTTCCTTAATAGGCTGTGGAACCAAGTATAGCATTTGAAGGGTTCTGCCTGATTGGCAAGACAGCAACCACACCATCTGATTTGCCAAGTTTGGCTTTCAAATAATTACTTTCAGTTCCTAGTTCTGCTAGTAGTTTCTTCTTTTCTTTATTTGTATTTGGTTTAATCTGTTGACTTCTATCTTTCCGTATTGCTGGAACTGGGTTTTATGACCCATTTGATTGAAATTAACACCTCTTGCAGTAATAATACTTCATATTTAAATTAGGAGGGTTTAATTACAAATGTTACAGTTTGATTTACTTAGAACATGGCTATTTTATTCATTTTCCATCTTTGTTTCAGAAAATTTATGTTTTAGATGCAACGAAGAAGTGAACAAAAACATCAAGAAAGACATTTCTCACTGCATCAGTTCTGTGTTTTCTGCATTTGGAATTTCCCACACTGTTAATGTGTGGTAACCGGATGGTCTTTACTTATTCAATTTTTATCAGTTTTTTTTTTAATTGTACTCTCTTAAATTGTTCGCTTTCAAACTAGAGCTAAATTTAGGTGAAAACGTGTTGTCACCAAACAGTGAAATAAAATAAAAGACAAAAAGCTCTTTATGGCCTACTTCTGGCCATGTTAAAATCTGGGGTGTGTGATTCTATCAACTCCATTTATCCGAAGTAAACAGAGAAAAGGCGGGAGACAGAGAGGGGAAAAAACCTCCCAGACCCAAGAACCTCTCCTCTCACAGAAACAGTGGCTCTGTTTCCTTCAGAAGATTGTATTTATAGAGAGGCCAAGTTATCTTAAAATTATTCCCTGTGTTTGACAGGAGACCAGGGTTGGATTGCCCACTGGTTGTGAGCATTTCTCCTACAGCAGCATGGTTACAGGATGCCATCAGAGGAGAGGCAGCCCCTACTCTGGGGAGGAGCTTAGAGCATGACCTACCCACTCATCCAGGAGGTGCTGGAAAAGTGGGTGGGCATGTCAGTGAACGCCAAGCTTCCCTCCATCGCCCAGTAGAGTCAGTGATGAATGTAAATGCAAACTCCAAATGCCGTTCATTCAGTGTTGTTTTAGCGAATGCTGGTGATGGTGTGCGCCTATTTAGATGGAGAGCAGAAGTCAGAAACCGCATGGGTGTAGCCAGGCCCTGGTAGGTGGAAGCAGAACACAGGAGAACTTTATGTGCTTCCCCATCTTAAAGAAAGACTGTTCGTAGCTCATTGTAATGTCTCATTTTATTTATTTGTTTTGCTAGCACATTTAATTACCATACATTTGAATCTAAAGTCAGAAAGGATACCCATGAGCCCAATGCCAGGTCCCACCTGATTTCTAGGTCCTGCCTGACAGATCCTACTAGGAAAAGACCATTTCTCCCACCTGAGTCCTGTACCTACTCTAAACAAATACCCAATTTTCCATATTTGTCTTAACAAACATTGGCTGTCTCAGTGGTGACGACACCAAACAAATTGTCAGGGGAAGGAGGAAGGTTTTTGTTTCTTCTCCAGCAGCTGGATTTAGAAAAGGAGACAGGCATAAAATTCGTGGGTAGATCTGTTTCAACAATGGCAAGAACTACCAATTGTGTAATCCAATTCCAGCAGGGGATTTCTCTTTATCTTAATAACTAGTGAAATGGGTGGACCTCAAATTTCATTTCAGTTTGGAAACAGGCCCAACATTTTGGAGATGTTTATTCCAAGCTCAGCCAACTTTATAAACCTCTTCGGGCTCTAAAATCTTTCTGGGAATTGCACCAAAGCAGATTTTTTTGGTGAGATCTAATCCTTCCGGCTTCTGGAACAGCCTCCCTCTGAATCCTTCAATAATTCAACCTCTAATCCAGACCAGAAGAAAGAACATAGGCCATTCTGGAAAGAAAAAAATAAAAAAATAACCTGTAAGACCTTAGGCCCAAATTTTAGATAAAGCTTCCGGGAAGTTCCGACTGGAACCTAAATGCACATCCATTTCTAATAACTTGGGTCAACCCCTTCCCTGGAGTTTGTGTGATTTGATCTTGGGGCATAAGGAGAAGGGCATGACCCAACATGGCCCGATGCTTCCAATCAAGGAACGTTATGAATAGGTGCGAATTTTAACATTCAGGTTACTGTTTGTACAAAGCATCTTTTCAACTTTCACAGTCTTTACTAACTCGGGAGGTAAGCAATTCTGTTGATCTTTTTATGCCCCAAGGTTCACTTTGTCCCTGGAAAGGACATTAAGAATGTACCCTGCATGGCAATCACACCCACGACAGCTTCAGTCCAGGCTTGCTTGCCATATTTGTGCTTATTTTTGAGGTGCCTTCAAGTTTGTCTCGACTTAATTATGTCCAAAGGTGCAGGGAAGTTGAGAGTGTAAAGCTGTACCAGCACAAATAAAGATTTAATTTAGTAACTGGAAGTAGCGAAGAAACCAATACGTTGCACAAGAACAGCAATCAATCACTGGGTGATGAAACAAATCTGAAAAGCCAGACTGGTTCCAGTCTGTAGCACTTGAAGCACACGAGGCTGTGTCATCCATGGGGAGCAGAGGGAAAGGAAGAGCGATGAGTCCATGGAACAGAGGATGGGCAACCACTACATAGGTCCGTAGCCCTGTGTCTGTGTAGGGCTCCCCGGCCTCCGCGGGACTCAGGCAAGCGGCTCTGCAGGTTGTTCCAAACATGGTGCCTCCAGGACCTCAAAGCCCAGTCCTCTCTGCCCAGCATCAAAGTGGGCAGGATGGGAGTCAATTAGAAGGCTCTTTCTCAGAGCTGCCTGGGGAAAGGAACACCCTCTCCTGGTTTCTGAAGCAGCTCCAGTCTGAAAAAGGGCAGCCAACAGACTGCCCGTGTACAGCAGGAGAAGAGAAGGCTTTGCTTCAATACGCCCTGGGCCCACCGGCTCTGTATTTGATCATAATCCACCCAGGAAGTAGCTTGGAAACCTCCTTGTCACTTGGGACTTGCAAGAACAAAACAAACAAACAAACAAAGCTGAAAACAAAAGCACAGACTGGAAGAGGCTGTGACTCATCTGTTTCTAAGAAGGGTTTTTGTCCATTGTGAAGGGCTGGAATTTGAGTTTAGATAATGGGGTCGAATTATCCATTGGCTGATTCACTGGTCAGTCTACGGGCTTTTCGTGAGAGCCCTTTCTGTGTAGTCAGCAGGCTAACGAAGTAAAGGAATAACCAGATGACTGAAGCAACACCCCTGCTCTTGAGGGGCAAGAGGAGACACACAGACAAGTCACAGCTGTGGGACAGAGTGACAGGGAGCTGGGCAGCCCTCAGAGCGTCCTAGGTGGATTTCAGGCCAGGGAGGAGCTGGCATCTGGCTGAGATAACCACCAGCTTCACAGGGAAGGATCTGAACTTTTTCTGGGTTCTCATCACTCTGAATTCTGTTTCTTCCCTTCCAATATGGGATAAATTGTAGAAACCATTATGACATTTGCGACCCCCCATGTATCATAGTTGGTCATGATTTGAAATATTTGATTAGATCTTTCTATTTTTGATTGTGGTAAAATACATATACCACTAGCTCATGTGTATTAGCTACTTTTAAATGTACAGTTCCGTGGTGTCAAGTTGCAATTACCTTATACGCTCCCATCAGCACCATCTATCTCCAGAACTTCTTCCATCTTCCAAAACTGAAATTCTGCACCCATGTCTCCCAGCGCCTGGCAATCAACATTCTACCTTCTCTGAACTTGACTGTTTTAAGTACCTCATGAGTGACATCGCATGACGTCTGCCCTTTTGTGATGGGCTTGTTTCACTCCAGGCAATGTCCTCAGGCTTCGTCCGTGATGTATCATGTGTCAGAATTCCCTCTCTTTCTAAGGCTGAATAATATCTTGTCATAAGTGCATTCCACATTTTCTCTGTCTGTTCATCTATCTGTGGATCACCAGATTGCTTCCACCTTTTGGTTATTGTGAAGAATGCTGCTATGGACATGGGCGTATTTGTGTTTTTTTAGACATCAAAGTTTAAAACCACAGTTTGCCTGGCATAGCGTTGTCAGCTTATCTTCCAAGCTACTTGAGAGACTGAGATGCAAGAATCCCTTGAGCCCAGGAGGTCAAGGCCAGCCTTAGCAACAGAGGGAATTCTTGTCTCTGAAAAGAAAAAAAGTTAAACCCCCAGTTCAAGTTTGTACCTGGCTCCCCATGCAAGCCCTCTACTTTCCTAAAGACACGCCATCCTGAGGTTGGTATTTCTCTTCCTCAAATATGTTATTCAAATTGTCAGCTTGTGTATATGCTTCTAAGCTACACGCAATGTTTTGTGTCTTTTTAAATTGCCATAAACTGATATTAATTTTGTAATAGATTAAGTAAGCATATTTTCTATTTTGAAAAATTGTAAGAGAGAGATAAAAGAAAATTAAAATTTTGGCAAAATCTAATTGAGAACAGAAGTATAAATTCTGCAAATTCTGCCAATAATTTTTATTTTTATAGCTTTTATTTTATTTTCCTTTGGTTACCTTACTTAGTATCAGGGACACAATTAACTTAAAATAAATTGTCAAAAGAAGTCTTTAAAATACCTCTTTTTTTTAAACAAATGAGGGCTCCCTGGGGACATATCTACGGGAAGGAAGCATGTCAGCCTGCAGGATATGCAGATGCCCTGTGTTAATTACTCTAATGCTAGCTGCCAGGATAGATCTGAGGCTCAGCTCTGCAGGGCTTCATTTCCCACATACGTAAACCCCACCTGGGGCTGGGTATGGGGGCAGTTGTTCCTGCAGTCTCTGGAGACCAAACTAGCAGCCCTGCCACCTCCACCATGTGGCTTTCAGGGTGTCCTGGATGTGGCCATCCAGCAGGTGGACAGGAGAGAAACGAGCTGAGAAGGTGGCATAGGAAATGTTTGGGTCCACGTTCAGAGGGATCTGCGTGGGCCTTGGGCAGCTGCAGAGGGTCAAGACCAGCCACCAGCACAGCTCGTCTCAGGGCTTGGGCAGGGTGCCGTGTGGGAATACAGCTGTGCACATGAGGAGAAGGAAGGGGCTTTGTGGACAGCAGTGTGCCCTTTTCCGTATTCATGTCACTTCCAGTCCTCTGTGCCTCACCCAACCCTCCACTCTCCCAGGAAACAACTGTGGGGAAGAATGTCTCTCACACAGCAGAGGAACCTACTCCGGTCAGATCCTTAGGGCAGGTGTGACACTGGCAAGCCTCTGGTCCTGCGGGGTTCCTGTTTTTTTTTCATAGCATCTGAGCAGCAAGTACCAGTTTCTCTGAATAGTCCCCACCCCAAGGAGAGACCTACCCCCTCCCAAGCTTCCTCCTCCCTGCCGGACTCCCTGATTTCCATTTTTTAAATTTTCCTTCTGCTCTTCTATTTCTTTTCCCTTCTTTAAGGCTGCCCCTGGTTTTGTAAGGCCTAAAAGTCACATACAGACAAGGTAGGAAGGCTGGTGAGGGTCCAGGGGACGTCGCTGTGGCCCCTTCTCTGCCACTGTCAGCCTGAATTCCACCAGAAATACCCTCAGAGTCACTGTCACTGCTCCCAGGATTGCTCACCCCAAAGAAGAGCCACACCAGCTTCTGTCCAGAGTCCACCACACAGAGCAAGCCTGCGTGGACCCAGTTACATAATAGAGATGTGGGCTCCCTGGGGCCCTGCATGCTGGCGCCACTCCTCCTGACCCTCACGTGAAGAGCCCTCGCGGGTCCATGGCACCCTCGTTCCCAGAAGCCGGCTCTGCTGCTCGCCCAGGCTGGCTGCCCTCATAAGCCACAGCAACACATGATCGAGAAGAAAAAAATCTTCTGTTTCATGTTAAAAAGTACAAATATGATATTATTGATTCAGAAAGGAAATGTGCTGAGCGAGGACTCAAAGTACAGCTGAATCGAACCCTGGGGACAGCTTATGGGATGGAATATGAGCACAGCTTTAGAATGAAAACAGATGTGGTTCTTTACAAAACCAAAAAAAAAAAAAAAATGAAAAAGTGTGCATTTTTGGTCAAAGCAGCAGCAGGCTAACACCTGGACAGTGAATTTCACAAAGAAAGTGTCCAATTGTCTTGAGAATGGTGCAGAGGGAGGAAAAAGGTAGCTCAGATCTTGCAGAGGAATGGGATGCATATGGAGGCTCCTGCGACTCAGAGGAAGAAAGAGCTCCACGCGCTCTCTCCTCCCACGGTGACCGGAAAACAAATGGAAATGGAAGGCCCGGCGGAGGGGCGGCTGGAACACGCGCCTCATTTCTATGCATGCACTTCCTGCCGGCTCAGAAGCACATCCTGGCCCTTTTTTCTTGCAAAGTTAAACTCTCCCATGCTTATGACAAGTCAATCAGGCAATTTTTTCTTTAGGTTTGAAAGATTCTTTGCCGTCACTCATCTGTCATTGCTGTCATCAGTACTTACAGGATTTCACCTGCAACTTGCAATGTGCTTACTAAGGTCTTTTATCCTATCCACGTCAAAATAGTTTGACACTCAATGTAATTTCGCAAAGAAAAGATTCTCAGGGGAAAGCTTTAGGAGGTGCCTCTGTTTTTAACCCTGTTTCCAGAAAGAATTAGACACAAACATTTCCACTTAGTTCATTTGCTCCCAAAGTGAGGGATGACTTCTTATACCAGAACATGATTCTGTGAAGCCCTCTGGAGATGAATTTGAGAATCAGCACTTGGCTATCAGAGACTTGGACGGTACTGACCATGTGGTGACCAGATTTCAGCAATCTTAGCGTCTCTTGGTCAGTGACTAAGTTTCCTGTGCGTACGTACTGCCCATTAACAAATGAAATGTACTGGGCCAGGGACTGCCATAGGGGAGCCGCAGGCGGCTGTTCCCGGGGCCTCCTCCAGCCTGGGGAAGGCAGGTTCGGCCTTTGTCTGCAAAGTCAGGCCCGGGGGTTGGAGTTGCTGCCTTTGTCTTGCTTCCTATAAAATATGTGAAGATGAGCAAAACAGGGAGAAAGTAGCCTCCTTTCTTGGTCCTCTCTGCCTTCCTGAAGAGAGAAAACTTGAAGAGGTCATCTCTCCGACACGAGAAGAAATATCATTCTTTTCCGTCTCCTCCCTGACCCTTGTCTTTTTCCAGCCCCCTGTGTTATCTACTGTCACTGTGAGAAGGAGGGACACAGTAACATCCCACATCATGTGGGCCATCCCCCACAACACCAACAGCTTGTGAGCGTCTGCAGCGCCCTTCAAATCTCACCCTGCGACCAAAACTTGCATCAGAGACCCAGGAAGGGAGTTCAAGGGCGAAACAAGAATCCTGAGAGCTTCCTAAAGGGCCATTGGTTTGACAGCATCCTTCACTATAATTTACATGAAAAACAACCCTAGCAAATAAATACTTGTTTTTAAGTACTGATGGGGATTATGAGAGGAAACCTCAGTCTTACTAAATCAAGTTTGGACTCTTCCAAATTATTCTGGAATTATCAGTCATCACACTTACAGTTGTCCTTGGGTAAATCATCTGAAATATCCCAAAAAGCTGACTACTAGCTTGCAATGGCTAGCTTGCAATGGCACGAAAGAGACCCCAGAAGAAAGAGAGGACTCCACACAAGGACGGGAACAGCTGCACGCACGAGCTTAGCATTTACTGTGGGCAGCCTGCATCCCGTTCCTCCCAGGCATCATCCCACCGAACCAGTGATGACCGAGAAGGCGGCTGCGGACGCTGTTGTCCATGAGGAAAGTGACAATTACAGTGCAGGATTCCAGCCGCGGCCCGTCCAGCCCAGCGGAAGAGCTAGCTCCAGGCCTTCCTAGCATCTCCCCGACATTTGTCCCCCAATGGTGGACAAAATTCCAGAATGTGGTTTAGTTACATCTGTTGCCATAAACCATTGCATTTTGCCTGAACAGCAGGTCTCAGAAGCATGCGCCAGGATCACCTGCAGGGTGAGAACCGGGGTGTGAGCTGTTCCTGCGGTGCCACATGGACTTGGCAGGAAACCTTGTAAGAGAAGCCCCAGCCCTGGAGAGCCTGGCCTGGAGTTCGGGGCCTCAGGAGCCAGTGGCATGTCTGCAGGCTACCGAGGTACCCCTCACCCCCTTTTTATCTTCCACACCCCAGGAGGCTGGGACCCCCTCATATCCCCAAAAGCCACAAAGACCAAGCCCCAATATTACAGCTATCAGACCAAGAGTGGAAAAAATGCATTTTGGAACAAATAAAGTTAAATGCTATAAGATACTTAGACTCAAAGTTTACATTTCTTTAGCTCTTGCAAATCCTAAGTTGTAATACAGTCATGCGTTGCTTCACAGAAGGGCTGTATTCGGAGAACTTCGTTTGTAGAAGACCTCACTGTTGCATAAACACCACAGAGAGTATTTACACAAACCTAGAAGGAGTCACCTACTACCCACCTGGGCTGTGTGGCGTGACCTCTTGCTCCCTGACTACAAACCTGTGCAGCATGTGACTCCATTGAATGCTGTGAGCACCTGTAACTCCGTGGCGAGTACTTGTGCATGTAAACATAGAAAAGGTGCAGTAAAATATGGTATAAAAGATGAAAGATGGCACTGAATGGGAAACTTACCAGGAACGGAGCTGGCAGGACTGGAAGTGGCTCTGGGTGAGTCAGCGAGAACGTGAAGGCCCAGGACATTGCTAGACACCACGGCGGACTTCATAAACTCTGGACACGCAGGCTACATTCTACTTATTTATTTTTTTCTCCAGTAATAAATTAACCTTAGCTAAGCATATTGTATTTTTTACTTTATAATATTGTTAGTTTTTTTCTTAACTTTTCAACTCTTAGTAGTAACCCTTAGCTTGAAGCAAAAATACATTGTAGAGCTGCACAACAATATTTTCTTTCTGTATATCCTTATTACATAAGCTTTTCTCTGTTTTTATTTTTAATTGATTAATTTTTTCGTTGTTAAAATTGAGATGAAAACACAAACCTTGGCCTAGGTCTGTGAGACAGAGGTGTCACTGTCCTGTACCTCCATACCTTGTCCCATTGGAAGGCTGCTGGGTGAAGTCACAGCGTTATCACCAGGGGAGCAGGACTGCCCATGGGGTCCTTTGTTGAGTGAAGCACGGCTATGCAGCGCATGACTGTCCGTGCATGGCTTTCAACAGGAGTCTGTTTGAGGCCACGCGCTTCG
The DNA here is from genome assembly GCF_001604975.1 of Cebus imitator. NCBI lineage: Eukaryota > Metazoa > Chordata > Mammalia > Primates > Cebidae > Cebus > Cebus imitator. Next base: position 3,686,931 of record NW_016107500.1, on the reverse strand, counting down.
GCTTGGTGGCTTTGCTAACACAGTAGCCTGTTACTTATCCTTTCCAGCCACCTTTCCCCGCTGCCCCCTAAAATAAAAATGCTCAGTCATGCCAGGCTGCTGTGGTGGGGGTCGTTTTGCTTCACCAGGAGGAAAAACCATGAGCATTCAAGGAGGCCGCTACAGACGCTTCCTGAAGATGAGTAAGTCTCGCCTCACTTGCTACTCCCAGTGCACATCGAGGGGCCTCTGGACTTCGGTGTGAGTGTGTGAGCCACGGGCAGTGGGCACGGCCGTAGCTGGCCTTGTGGGACCTGGCCGGGAGGTGTGTGTTTGACCCAACTTCAGAGGTGACCACAATAAGCTAACACAAAGAGGAACGTAAATTGGCAGAAAACACACAGTGTAATAGACCTGCCCAAATTGTGCTCAAGGGGACCCCCGGGACCCACCAATCCACGCAAGAAGAATGGTACCCGCTGGAAGGGGCGCAGCAAGATGAATCACCACCGCCATGCAGATTTAGCGCATTCGGGGGAAAGATAAATGTGTAAAACGCTGTGTCAAACCCACGGTGTGGCCCACACGGCAATTCAGGGTCAGAAATTGAACTCCACTCTAATTATCCTGGGGAGATAATATTAACTTACAGTCGGGAGTGAGAGGGAGAGTCCATAACTCATCACTGGATGGGCCGCTCCTCACATTGTGTTATTGAAATATGAGAGCTCCATTTTTATCCTGTCATAATGACAACTGATGTGCTTATTTTCTTCTGCGCGCCTCTGGGGGATGATGAAATAGTAAGCAAACATTCTTTCTGGTGAAAGAGCAGCACTTTATCACGCGGGCTTCGGCTCTCAAACAGGCTTGCAAACTCAGAAACAATTCTGGGTGTAGAACTGTCCCCTGGCCCTTCTGCCGCGGGCCCTGGACCTGCACCCCTACTTTGCTGCGTGATGATTCCAGCCCCATCCTGACTCAAAAGTGTGATTCTGTGACTCACGTCTCTTGATTCGTAAGCATCCAGGCCTCTTTAATTTGCTCCCATCTCAGGGTGGAGTGCTGGGGAAGGAATAGAGATTTATTAAAAACTTAACTCTCATTTGATGGCTGCGTTCACTGATCTGACTTCAGAACGCAGCATTTCTTGCATCTTGCAAGGGACTGTCAGCCTGGCTGCGCCTGTGGGTTTGGAGTCCCAGGCAGCAGGTTGATTTTCTACCTTTTTGACTTTGTTCCAGGCAGTGACATTTTATTCTTGTTTTTACCTTTTTTCTTCTTGACAATCTATCTTTGCATCCTGTGAAGCATGCTTAATAAACTTTTCACCAATGCAGGAATAAAAGTCACTGCCCCAAAACTTTAAGATTAAGCCCCGTACAATTCAAAATAAACAGTGCTTCTCAGATTATTTGAAGTAAGGTTGAAGTCTGTCTTCCAGTGACCAGAAAGGAAACGGGGAATTCCAGTATAAGAAGAAGGAGCAGGAAGGTGCGTGGGGGAGCTGGAAGCCCCTTTCAAGACAGCAGGACCTTGAGCCATGACCCCAAGAGGAGAAATGTGAAAACAAATTCATCTTCAATTAAGAGACATAAGCAATTGGGTGGCAAGTGTCTGATCGTAAAGGCTGCTGAGAGCCTGAGAACTGGGATAGGACAGAAGAACGATCGATGGCAGCCCCCGCCCCCTCCCCGGAGCCTTTCAGGATCAGCAAATTAATGGGGATTTTACTTCTCAGGGAGATGGTGAAGACCTCCACCCTCCCTCTGGGGAAGTTTATACAAAATTCGACAGCTTGCTATTTTAATTGAGAACAGAAAGCTAATGCAGAATCCAAGATCTCAGGGAAACAAGGAAGTTTGTCGAAAATAATCGTCATTTGGTACTTGACCTCTTGGTGCTAAGCGTGCCGGGGGGCAGAAGTGTTTGCACCCTTGTTGGCTGAGCAGCAGTCAGATGCCTTCCCCCAGGGCGGCCTCTTGCAGTTACACATCAGCTTTCATTGCTTGGTCTTCACAAGAGGCTCCCAAGACAGCGTTTGGCCTGAGAGGATAATACCATTTCCCACCAATTGCAGGACCCAGGAAGGAGGCACCATATCGTTCTTTTTTTGCTCTTGTGGCCTCAGCCAGTGAAATCAATTAAATAAAGAGTGATGTTGCATTTTTAAGACAACTTGAGGGACAGGTGTAGCCTGACAGTGTGTGTATACTTAGAGTTATGGGAAGGCAGTGTGCACACACCCACATAAACCTATTACTCTCTGCCTGAACCCCTGAAGTCACTGATCAAATTTCTGGATCACCGTGGCAAGGTAGTGTCTGTGCCCTCAATTATTCTGATTCCTGGGCTAGATAATCAGACGAATATTGCTCATTCACAATCAACAGGGGCAAGCTTCTCAGTGGGGGCAGTGAAGGACATGCCTATTTATATTTTTGAGGGTTGCGTGATCAGTTGTCATGTTGGCATAGGAGTAAATACACAAAGCAAAGCACCTGGGAGCCGAAATTATACCTAGTCAGAGACGTGAGCTACGGTGCAGTGCGTGAATTAAAATTCTAGTAGTCATAGAGACAACTGATTCCCATCAGCAAGGTTCACAGCGATGCCAAGGATGTGAGCCCTTCTGCACAAAAGCCCGGGGACTGGGAGTGCGAAGGCATTTGTTATGCAGTGTGCCCCATGCCCCTGGCTGCTGTGCCATCCTGGACATCTGAGTGTCAACATGAATGGACCAGTGGTACGACCTTGAATAAATTTACTCATGCCAATGACCATTTCCCTACAGAATAGCTGGGCAGCGTTTTCACAAGCCTGCTGACTCAAAGTTGCTTTCAGTTTCCCAAATACAATTTTAAAACACTGACTTTCTTTAGAGATGTCCCAGTCAGCTGGGAAGACAGAATAGCACTTTAAAAAGACATTAAGTTCATATTTACATGAACCATCATGACAACCTTGCAAAGCATGACTGTCTGCAAAGTGCTATATATTTTTAAGAGTGCTCATAATTTACGTTTTAAAATTGTCTTCCTACACATTTACAGTGTATAATGGAAGGTTCCAACATTTATAATGGAATAGCTATGACCTGCTAGCTAAATGGTATGCAACATTCTGTAAATTATAGTCTGAAATTTGTCCTAATGTTCGAGTATTTCTGTGACAGGTTTTCCTCCAAGAAAAATTGGAAGGAAATGGGAAAAGGTATAATCTGTTATAACTGTGTTAAGGGCATGACTAGAACATTACTCTAAAGGTACTTCAGGTGGCAAATGGGAGGATATTTATTTGTTGGCTAATTCTACTAAGCTTAGACTTTTCTTATTTTTATAGACCCAAGTCAACAACTACAGGCATCTCAGTAGACATATCAGGCAGTGCTATGAAAATGTTGTTCAAGATAACAGAAGCTCACTCCCCAACATCCCTGCCTAACGCCACGTGTTTGCCTCTTCGGGGACCAGTTTCTCTGGAGTCGGGCTCACCTGGTGTAAGGGGATTTCACAGCTTCCTTAAAGCTAGCTGTGATGATGCAAGTAAGTTTTGGTGAAGAATTTAATTGCAAACGCTCTGTGCTATCTCTTGGGAAATGTCCCTTTGAAGACGTGGCCACTGTACCTTCTTGCCACTTGCTTCCAGCTTTCCTCTTGAAATATGATTTTGGGATGGGTGCCTTGGCTCAGTTTGTAATCCCAGGCTGAGGTGGGTGGGTCACCCGAGGCCAGGAGTTCGAGACCAGCCTGGGCAACATGGTGAAACGCTGTCTCTACTAAAAATACAAAAATTAGCTGGGCACAGTGGCAGGCACCTGTAATCCCAGCTACCTGGGACACTGAGGCAGGAGAATCACTTGAACCTGGTAGGTGGAGGTTGCAATGAGCTGAGATCACACCAGTGCACTCCAGCCTGGGTGACAGAGTGAGACTCCATCTCAAAAAAAAAAAAATTTTTTTTTAAGATGGAAAAAAAGAAAAGGAAAATAAATGTGATTCTGCTGAGGAAAAGCCCTCTGGGAACATGCAGAGGGCCCAACCCCAGGGCACGGAAGAGCGGAATCGCCTAAGCCCTCGACGCCTGCAGTGGGTTGCTACCACCCAAACTTTGGTGCAAGACAGAGGTTGGTAAAGTATTTTTGTAAAGGGCCAGAGACAAGATATTTCAGCTTGCAGACTGAGACGTCTCTATCACAATCACTGGATGCAATTGCAATAGCGAAAAGCATCCATAGACAATATGTAAATAAATGGGTGAAGGCAGAATCCAGTGAAACTTTATTTTCAAAAACAGGCTGGAGTCTGGATTTGACTTACAGGGTGTAGTTTGCTCACTCTGTCTGTAAGGAATCTTAACATATCGGTTTTGTTTGAGTTTCTACGGGTGTCTGTTACTCTCAGTCAAAGCTGGTATTAACTGTGGGGAGTCCCCATCACATGGTTATCTGTAGTGTAGAGCTTTTCCTTTTCTTTGTCTGCACTCTTCTGGCATCTCCCTGCCTCTCTAACACACCCATTTTCTCTGTCTTCCTCTCATCTCTATTCATTTTGATTATCTTCAGCATATTCATTTCTTCTCTGATTACCTTTATACTTATTAGCAGTAGCCCTGGACATACCTTGATTGCAGGAGTCTACGGAGATTGTGAAATGAAAAATGTGTTAGGTATGGCAGGTCTCCCGGAACCCACACCTCTGACTCACAGGTAACCTTTCTCCTTAAGCTTCGTGTTTCTGAAAGGTTACATATTGCCATTCAGATGGTAAGAACCCAAAAGAAAAGCAAACTCTTTCCTAGAGAAAACGAGCATGGAGCAATCTAAGCATGATGTGTCACCCTTGGTCTGGATGTGGCTTTTTGAGATACGGTGCAGTCCTTAGCCCCTGACTGTGCTAAATAAAATATTAAAATACACAAAATAATACACCGAGAAATCTCATTCATCTCCACTCAGAATAATACTCTCCTGTTCTAAGATCATTTTGTCCCCAGTAAACGGAGTTTTTTTTTTTCCCCCATTCTGTATTCTTAGTACAAAAAGAACATTTAATTAGAAAAAGGCAATCAGGTTTTACTTGCTGGCTAGAGAACTGAGATTTTTTTTAATTTTTTTTAATTCTAGGTGTGCTTTTTTCCTGAACAATGGAAGACAAGGTGTTTTTAAGGACTAGGTTCAGAGTTGGAGAGGAATGTTTACATGTATAGGCTGAGACTCCAGACGCACAGGCTCAATTTATAAACATGTCTTTATGCATCACATAAACAAAATGGTAGAGATTTTCCTTGAGGGGAGGGAATTTTAGCATTATAATGATATGCCAATGATATGAAGGCAAGTAGGGGTCACCTTTTCCCATTTTTGCCAATTTTGGAGGACCTTATCATTCTGTAGTATATGGTCAGGGTTTACCAAGCTCTGGTACCATCTTAGGTCATCTGGCTTCTCTAAGCAGCCATGTCAATAACAAAAAGATTAAATAAACAAAAAGTAAAAGAGAAGGATGCTCCCCAGTTATGCCATCTGGGCTGCCCTGATACTACTTCATTCAAACTGGCTTCTCTTCCTCTCTTGTTTCTCTTATCAGATGGACCCATAGATGTGGACCTCACCACGGTAAATTGAATATTGCTCTGCTTCTCACTTATTAACAAATGTTATTTGAAAAAGAAATAGGGGGATATGCAGGCTTGAACGTCTGCAGTCGTTGATAACTCCACAATTTTCTTACAGTTTCTTTACAATTCTTCCGTAATCAAAATTTGACTGAAGTGTTGTCTATAAAAATTAAGGCTAAATTCCTATGTTTTGGGTAGACTTGGCAGTGGACAGCCCCAACTGCAGGCTCCGTGAGGACAAGATCTGAGGCTCCTCCGTTCACTATTGTATGTACATCACTGGATCCCTGGGAGCATGGATTCGGTTCCTGATAGATCTGTGCTCAATGAATATATAAACCAATTGATTAAATAATTTAATTTGCAGGCCTGGTTATTACTTTTTTATTCCCAATGTTAGGAGAAAATATTCTAAAAATATTATAGTAATTATTTCAAAACCACAATGAAAGTAGTATATGACGTGATAGGTCAGGAAAGAAAATATATCCAGAAAGTTGATGGTTAACAATGAAAAAATAATTTTTCAGCAAGATTAATTTTTTTTTTCTTTGAGACGGAGTCTTGCTCTGTTGCCAGGCTGGAGTGCAGTGGCGCAATCTCGGCTCACTGCAACCTCCACCTCCTGGGTTCAAGCGACTCTTTCAACTCAGCCTCTCGAGTAGCTGGGACTACAGGCACGTACCACCATGCCCAGCCAATTTTTGTATTTTTAGTAGAGATGGGATTTCACCATGTTGTCCGGGATGGTCTGTATCTCTTGACCTCGTGATCTGCCAGCCTCAGCCTCCCAAAGTGCTGGGATTACAGGTGTGAGCCACCACATCTGGCTAGCAAGATTAATTTTATTAAAACATAACAATGTATTGTGTGTTAATTATCTGCTTCATTAAAATATTCTCAAAGTTAAAGTATCTCAGGTCTTATGAATATCTCAAAACGAGGTAGAAAAATAAAATAAAAGGAAAAAACAAATTGAGAATTGGTGACACATCTTTCAAATATGTTCACAGATCTTAAGTATGGACCGATCTCTCAGTACAAAGCTGCTTGGAGATGTTACAGTTATGCAAAAGAGCTGTAGGTGTGTTATTTGCTTTCGTTTAGTGTATTGTTGAATAGAGATGATGATACATGAAGATGATTTTTTTTAATGGTAAATTACATCAATTTTTAATGAAGAATTAATACTTTTTTTTTTAGTTCTGGGCTACATTTATAAGATGCGCAGGTTTGTTACATAGGAAAACGTGTGCCACAGTGGTTTGCTACACCTATCAACACATCACCTAGGTATTAAGACCAGCATGCATTAACTATTTTTCCTAATACTCTCTCTCCTCCCACCCCGTCCCCTGACAGGCACCAGCATGTATTGTTCCTCTCCCTGTGTCCATGTGTTCTTGTTGTCCAGCCCCTACTTAGAAGTGAGAACACACAGTGTTTGGTTTCCTGTCCCTACATTAGTCCGCTGAGTATAATGGCTTCCAGCTTCAACCATGTCCATGCAAAGGACATCCTTTTTATGGCTGCATAGTATTCCATGGTGTATATGTACCACATTTTCTTATTCAGTCTATTATTGATGAGCATTTGGGTTAACTGCGTGTCCTCGCTATTGTGAATAGTGCTGCAATGAATACATGCATGCATGTATCTTTGTAATAGAATTATTTATATTCCTTTGGATATATGCGCAGTAATGGCATTGCTGATCAAATGGTATTTCTGGTTCTAGATTTTTCAGGAATCGCCACACCATCTTCAACAATGATTGAACTAATTAACATTCCCATCAAGAGTGTAAAAGCATTCCTATTTCTTCACAACCTTGCCAACATCTGCTGTTCATTGACTTTTTTAAAATGGCCATTCTGACTGATGTGAGATGGTATCTCATTGTGGGTTTTGATTTGTATATCTCTAATGATCAATGACGTTGAGCTTTTTTTCATATGTTTGTTGGTTGCATAAATGTCTTCTTTTGAGAAGTGTCTGTTCACGTCCTCTAACCACTTTTTAACACATTTTTTTCTTGTCAATTTGGTTGAGTTGCTTGTAGATTCTGGATATTAGATCTTTGTCTGATAGATAGATTGCAAAACAGTTGGAAAGGAAGGATTCTTCCCTAATTAATTTTATGAGGCCAGCATCATCCTGATACCAAAACCTGGAGAGATACAACAAAAAAAGTAAACTTCAGGCCAATATCCCTTATCCCTTATGAACATAGATGAAGATGAATTTTAAAAAGAAATGCTACTGTCAACAGAGTTACAGATAGAGTGCTAGGATGATTTTGATGAGCACAAGTTAAGCTTGTCAGAATTCTCACCTGTAAATTTTAAAGTTATAGTGAAAATTTTATGAAGAAACCAGCATTTGACTTAAATCTTTAAAGTATGTGAATGATTTATACAGGAAAGGAGTGGATGAAGAGAAGAGTAATCAAAGCCACAAGCATCCTTGACTGTCATCTGAGGTTGGCCCCTCCCAAGGCTGAGCCAAAGACAAGGGCTTGGGTGGTGCTTCCAGGATGCACTGGCAGGAGGTGTGAGGAGAAGAATGATTCAGCTCCACTGGGGCTCCTGGGAGACTGGGGAGCACAGGTTCCAGAAGAATCTGGGAGTTTATCCCTCAACTCTCTCCAATTTTTGGAGAAGCCTACTCCTAGAAATGTTAATTATAAAGCACTTTCATCCTGCCCTGGGACCTACAGAGAAACCCTCAGGTAGGGAGTTTCCAAGGTTAGCACAAGCTTCATTTAGAAGACCCTTGTATGTAGAGGTTTAATGACCAGTAAGTTAATGTGTTTGCTATCGTTGTAAACAATCTTCTAAAAGCATTGGGAGATTGGAATTGTTGCAATTTTCCAATGTTTTTAGGTATTTAATTTTTAAAGAAGTATAGGAAAATTACTTTTAAAAAGCAAAGGGCATTTATTGTTGTTGTTTTTGATTGAAGAAAGACACACATTCTAGGAGTGTTCACTCTTAATTCTTTATGAATTACCTAAAACTCATGTTCCACAAGATCAAGGTTATGTCCCAGAAAAGCAACTGTATAAAAAAATCAATAAAATTCACAAGAAGTTTACAGAATCTAAACTCTTTACATCATAGAGTAGAAAATATATTTAAAAACACTAAGCATGAAAAAGATTAGGGAAATTGACCCACAAGAAGAAGGAAAAAAAAATTCAATAGCACACACACACAGAAGACATGGATGTAGGATTTAGCAAGTATAGATATTAAAAGAGCTATTGTTGCCGGGCACGATGGCTCAAGCCTGTAATCCCAGCACTTTGGGAGGCTGAGGCGGGTGGATCACGAGGTCAAGAGATCGAGACCATCCTGGTCAACATGGTGAAACCCCGTCTCTACTAAAAATACAAAACATTAGCTGGGCATGGTGGCGCGTGCCTGTAATCCCAGCTGCTCAGGAGGTTGAGGCAGGAGAATTGCCTGAACCCAAGAGGCGGAGGTTGCGGTGAGCCGAGATCGCGCCATTGCACTCCAGCCTGGGTGACAAGAGTGAAACTCCGTCTCAAAAATAAATAAATAAATAAATAAATAAATAATAAAAAAGCTATTGTTATGTTGAGACATTCATGGAAAAGATACACAGAATGGGTGAGCAGAGGGGGAATCCCAGCAGTGGCATGTTAACTATCCTGGAAAAAAGGGAACCGTAAAGTCAACATTGGCCAACCCAGAATTTTCATTCATTCACCCAACACACATTTTCCCAGGATCTATTCTGTGCTGGCCACTCTTCTAGGTCATGGAACCCAAGACCCCTAAAGAGTTCACATTCAGGCAATATGTAATTACATAGAAAGTATAACTTTGAATAGTAATTTCATATGCTGTAGGAAAAATAAATAAGTTACAAGGATAGAGATTTACAAGGGATCCTGTTTCAGGTGGTAATTTCTTAGAGGCAGAAGAAGCTCTTTCACTACCAAGGACCAGCAGACAGGTATGGAAGACCAAAGAGCAAATGGTAGAAGAAAAAGGCAGGCAAGAGTTGGGGACAGAAAGTCATTTTTGTTTTCTCCTACCTCTGAGAAGGATGCTCCAGCATTGCCAAGGTCATGTCTTCACCTACCCTAGGACTGACCGAAGGTGCACAGAAAGGGTGAGAAGTTGTGCCTCCTCCATTCACTCTTGTGTCTACACCACCAGATTCCTGGGAGGAGGTCTACTCTCTCAACTTCTCTGGGACAAGGTGTATGCATTGTAAGTTACAGATGGTTACTTGGGCTCAATACAAATGCAAGGGGGGGTGCAGGGGTGGGGGTTTGGGGGAGGAAAGCTCCTGTCCCCGCTTCTCCATCCAAGCCAGAGAACCTTAGGGATCAAGCAAGTAGTGAGTGGGCATATTTCTCTTCATGTCAGTTAAAGTGAAAACAGACAATGAGAAATGTAAGGAAATGTTTTATTGGGACTCAGGACAAAGAGAATCATTTTTTAAAAATCAAAGTACAGGTTTATTCATTTACAAAAAAAATATGGTCGAAGTCCTTCATTTTTGAGTTATTTTTGATAATGTTTCATAAAAAAAAACAGATGTAGGTCTTTGGAGGAAAATGTGTGCTTCTGGTAAAAATGAAGCATGTTTAATTTCAAACATCCTGGGATAAAGTTGTCTAAGATAACATGGAATGCATGTTTCATATTTTTAAGGCACCTTGCTTTTTATTTCACTTTCCCCCTGCTAACCCCTCTACACTGGGTGTCCATCCGCCAGCACACAATCCCATGCAGCCACAGGCTCTAAAGCCACCCACGTTCAACCAACACAGGCAGATGAAAATTTGCAAGAAATAAAAGGAGGAGGAAGGGGAGGTGAGCGTCCCCTCCAAGACATGCACACTCCGAAGGTGAAAGAGAAAAGAGAATGAAGCTTGCCACTTTCAATTAGTGCCCCCTCCCTTCTTCATCTGTTCCGTTTTGAGAACAAATACCTGAACCCGACAGCGAAGAATGGTCAGTGTTTTCTCAGAGTAAAAAGTAATCGGTTTAAGAAAAGGAAGGTGGGATGTCATTCGAAATTGGCAAAGGGTGTGGCTTTCCCCTTCATTCCAACCTCAGCACCATCTTACGGATTTTCTGGAAGAAACATTAATGTTAGACTTTCCAAACATGGGCCTCAGAGGAGAAAGCAGGAGGTACACCTGTGGCATAGAAAATAAAAAGTATCTGTCACAAAGATTTTGTATGAGTCATTTAATAAAGTGGAATATACAGAAATACGTACTTGTAGGTATCTCACCAATCTGTGTCTCAGTTCTGGGTGATCCTACCAAAGCTCAGTGACGATTTGTTCATGTTTATTTTGTGCCTTCTTCAGGACAGAGTCTGTGTCATAGTATGGAGAGCTCTGCAAATGGTATGAAAAATTCTCAACAAGCTGGCCATGCTGTTTGTGGAAAGAAGAATGTCTCCCAACAAAAGTCTCTTCCCTAGAGAAGGTTGGACACCTTGATTCTGACGAGGCCAGTGTGCTAATAGAAGCATTTTAGTGACAATGGATAGATTAGAACATTTTTAATTTGCTCTTGGGGAAGTTTATTCTCAGTGTTCAGCCTGAAGGCATCCTATCCTTGCAAAAGTTCCATGTGTTCTGAATTTTTAACTGTTCCTTGGCACTTATAGTGCTTTTTAGATGCCCTCTTCTAGAGGCAAACTGCTATGGCCCATTGTAGATTGTATGTGAATATTAGACACGTTAAAAGTGAAAAAAGACAAAGCAAATAGAAATCCCAACTGTTTATGGGGAAATCTAATTAGCTATTTCCTCTGTCCCTCTCTCCAGCTGTGTGACAGGACAATTCCTTTGGCCTCTCCCAGTCTATTGCTACTTGATGAAAGCAAGTAGTCTGTGAGTCTAAATCTCCCAGAGTATTTTCAGCCATAAAATTGGAACTTATACCTCCATGTGCACCGGTTCTTGCTAACACTAACCTCCAATGGCTTTCTATTTTCTCAAACTATAGAAAAATTTTCTACAACTCTCAACTGTCTTAGAGCTGTTTAACACAAGAGAAGCCCTCTGGACATTTTTCCTGTGTCATCACTCAAGACTACCTGATGAAAGCAGAGCTTCACCTCCGGATGCCAGAGGAGACAGTTGCAACCCCGAACAAGGACACGTGCCTTCTGGTGTCTACCAGAGATCCTTCTTGTCAATTCTGTCTCTCTGGTCCTTGAATTGTTGTAAAATATAACATAGGATCTTTGTTTTCTGTTTTGTCCCAATCTTGTATCGGTGAAAGGTAAAAGTACAACCTGTGATCTTTACAGAGGCCTAGAGAAATGGAAAAACGAAATGGCATCCCATCCGCGGTCCAGATAATGCTTTTGTCTCTCTTTATATGGATAAACTTATATTTTTCATGTTTCCTTCTAAAATTATAAAGTTCTCCTGATTTTCATTCTATGTAGAGATTTTGTAGCTTTTGAAGTTTGCCCCTCCTGTCCTACCTATTTATTTTTGTATGCATTCTAGTGTCTCAGGAATGGCTTGAATCTCTTCTGATGTATTTCTCAAACCATCAAGGGCTTATGGTCAAACACGGCAAAATGCAAACGTATTACTATAGGTTTTTGAAGTGATCAATTATTTTTAGAGGCATGATTTATTTTATACATCTAAATGAATAAGAAAAAGGCAACAACACAGATCAGGAAATAGAAACAGGAAACCTAAGCAGGTATTATTGCTACTGGAAATTTGACAAGCATGTGGACAGGGAGAAAGTTAGTTGAACAGAGTAGATGCAATCGAATTGATCATGTCTTTGCCACTTAATTGTTTTAGCCTACTTAGGATATAAAATATAGTAATAACAATTTAAAGTAAAATGACATGTTACTCACGTTAAATTTTTTATATAGTACTGACATAGTCAGTGTGTCAGTAATTACTGGCCCTACAGTCCCTTGTGGGAATAAAATGCAGGTGAACTTCCTACATCATTGCTGTTTGTGACTTTTCAAATCATTACACATGCATAACAGAAATTGCTCAAGTTCAGTAAATTGAGTATCATTTCCCTTCTCTCCTCACATGAACTGAATCGGTTTTATCTCTTTGGGGGAAAGCGGTTCCATTTACATTTGCTGTCTCAAATGTATAAAAGCTTCATGTCAAGAAATCCATTTGCTCTTTAATAAAAGTTATCATAACGTCTGAAACGCTTGATTTATGGAGAGGCTGCCGTCACCTCGACGGCTTGACGTTTTTCTCTTGCCACTGGAAACCCAAGACAGGTCATGACATTTACACTAGGTCAGAATAATAATGTCACTCTCGTCACCTTCCTTGACAACAGCCCATTTGTCTCATTTAAATAATGAGCATGATTGGTGGAAATTGCAGGCTGCAACCCTAATACACTGAGGAAATGACAAACACAACTGCAGTGAGCAGCAAGCCAGCCACTGACGGGGATCACGGCCTGCTTGCTGCAAATGCTGGTCATATAGTTACTTATTTAACCTTCACAAAGCAGATTTGATAACAGTCCAGATGGTTATAAGACAGAAAAATGAAAATGTTTTGCTAAACATGTTCTGATAAGGGACTCTGCTTCACCATGGTGGCGCCCTTCTAATTGGGTGCTGCCCTACACGGCCTACCAAATGTCACCCCCATGAGGCACACAAAGGAATGACAGATCACCCTGAGATCACCTCCATTTTGCAACAGGCAAAACTGTAAAAGTGGCCAAACCCCTGTCAGGGGTTGGGGGGGGCTAGGGGAGGGATAGCAGGGGGTGGGGGAATTGGGGAGGGATAACACTAGGAGAAATACCTAATGTAGATGACGGGGGCATGGATGCAGCAAACACCATGGCACGTGTATACCTATGTAACAAACCTGCATGTTCTGCACATGTACCATGGAACTTAAAGTATATATAAAGAAAAAAACGGCCAAATCACACTGCTGTGAGCAGAGGACATCTCACTGCCCTGACAAACGCCTTCTGTAAAGGGTGCCATGGAGGTTGTCACTGTGCCAGAGACTGGGCAGGGCCTGGCTCCAGGAGAAGCTGCAGCAAAGACTCCCTGTGTGCCTGGGGATGGAGGGTGCCAGTGGTGGATGGTGCTGGTGGGTAGGAGGAAGGAGAATTAATGCAGAAGGAGTGAAACAGGAACTCCTTTTGGGGGTTGAGATACAAAACAGAAAACTCACCTTCAGTGTGCTTGGAAGCAAAATAAAAGTTCTCCTGCAGCTTCTTCTGGACAGTGCAGTCAAAATGAGCATTATTTTTGCAGAAGACCTGGGACATTGGGACTTAATACGAGAGACTGAGTAAGATGAATTCACTAAGTTCATTGAATTGATTTTCATTTTTATGATTTTAGAATGGGCTCCCCTATTATCTATGAGCCAAGTGGCTCGTCCCAACTATCGGAGCCCCAGGTATGCAGAGCTCAGCCAGCAATGTGTGAGTCCAGTTCAAGGCTTCTCAGTCCTTGAATTAAGGAGGTGCTTGGCCCCTCTTAGCCCGAACCTCCCTTTTGTGAAATGGACCCAGTCAGGTTGGGAGGACAGAGCACATGAGACAACCAAATCATCTTCTGTGAGACTCTAAGCAGATGTCTGTTTTAGTTTCCTTGCAGTTTTAGTTTCCTCTTCTTCCTTTCAATTTTTTTTTTTCTTTTTTGCTTTGCTCTCTATTTGCATTGACAATTGGCTTCTGCTCTGGAAATCTCTTCAAGGTCACTCTGTGCAAATCAGCACAGCTTGGCTGACTTGGCAGCCTTCTTAACATCTTCACAACGTTGACATTAACCATGTCTCTTCCTTTGAAGCTGGGAAACTATCATGGCTGTGACAATGTAAGTCACATCTTAGGTGGTTCACTGAACATCTTGGGACTTTTTTGTTTTTATTTTTGAGACAGAGGCTCACTCCGTGGCCCAGGCTGGGCTGCAGTGCCACCATGTCTGCTCACTGTAACCTCCGCCTCCCGGGTAGCTGGGATTACAGGCATGGGCCACCACACCTGGCTAAGTTTTCTATTTTTAGTAGAAACAGGGTGTCACCATGTTGACCAGGCTGGTCTTGAACTCCTGAACTTGTGATCCGCCCACCTCGGACTGCCAAAGTTCTGGGGTTACAGGAGCGAGCCACCGTGTCCAGCTTAAATAATTTTAAAAACTCTAGAAACATTTACTTATTGTGACCTGTTTTATGGATTAAATGAAAGAACGCGCATTGGAGCAGACTGGGAGTAGCCACGGAGCGTGCTCAGTGGGTGGATTCAATTCCTTCTCCTTCCTGGACTGCTCCCTGCTCTACATTTAGACAACCCAGTTTCTGGAGGTTTTGCTGATTCACGTTCATTCATCACAGGTATGTCCTTAATTTCTTTTTCCTCTGTGTACTGATTCTTATAAACTTCATTCTCTTCCCAGGTATCAATTAGGAACTTTAGAAATTCATCTGCAACTTGGAATACCTTTTCCATGGTTTGACTGTTCATTTCCTCCTGTCAGCTGCATGGATTTCCTTGGATATTCTACTGACAGTTAAAGTTCCAAATAGGTTAGGTCATTTATATGTCATTATTTACAGAGAGAAATTCCATCTTTGGAGTTTCCAATTTTGCTGATAGAATCAGCATCCTCTCAGACATCTGATCACCACCCATAGTAAAATTTCCTTTTTCCCATGTTCTCCTTCCTGGGATCAGTTGTTCAGTATGCCCTCGATTAGCAGCCACAACGAGCAGGTGCTGTGAGCTCAGCCTCCGAACACTTGAATCGCAGCCTAAAAGGCTTTCTGGGGCCTGGCTCTTATCTCATGCTCACTGCCTCTAGAGTTAATGTCTTTTCTTGAACATGAGTGCTATTTGGCCTAACGCATTTCATAGATATCCCCTCTCTTGGTGCTTGAGTTCAGAATCGTCACCTGTTTTTAAACATTTTGGAATTGGGCTCCAGTTGCACCCTTGCCTCATCTGCCACCTCCAGGTGAAATGCTTTAAAGCTAAAGCATTGGCCTCATTTAATTTTCTACAGTAATTTTCTTTAAGCCTAAAGTATTGACCTCATTTAATTTTCATATGGTCTTTTGCCCTCTTGCTGGGGTCCTGGGCATTGCTTTGAATCCTTATTTTGTGTTTTATAGGAGCCTAGTATATACCAATAGATGGGAAGGAAGGAAGAGAGGAAAGGCAGAGGGAGGAAGAAAAAAATGAGCCAAGGAATGACACCTTTAGGAGTATTGTTTATGATGCAATGTAGGGTCAGCCCTGGTTCACATCCTCAGCCCCTCAGCAGACCAGTGACAAAAACCGGACTCATTCTTGATGCCATCATTTTCTTACATGGGCATGGAAATGAGAAAATGATTAATGTATTTTACAAATGAAATGAAGTCCGCTGAAAATCTAGAAGTGTACAGGGGCTGATAGAACGCCTTTGCCCATTAGAGACTAGAAAGAATTTGAAGCTGCATGTATCTGCCAAGGAAAAGTAAGCTTAAATGACTGATGAGAAAGAGAAAGATTAAAACAGAAAAAAAAAAAAGGTATTTGTATCTTAGATAAAAGTATTGTCATGCCTGGCTGGCACAGAAAGAAGAATCATTGCCACTAGAAACCTGATAAAGTTTTGGCAGGGAGATTTCCAAGTCTCTATATGAGTGCCCTGGCCTACAGAAGCCAGAGTATTGGCAGACAGGTCACACAGCAGGAAAGCTGTGTCGTTATAAGACCAGACATTGGGTATGGGTGTTTTCTTCCTGTAACTGGTTATTTGACAGCCCTTGATTTAGTGTTTATATCCCAACTACTTCCTCTAAGTAGTGACCTTTGATAGGGGTGTAAAATAATCCTATGCGCTTTGGGATTTCTGACTGATTCACTGTTAAATCACTCGTCTTATTGAGTGATTATAATATCCATGGGACTAAAGTGGATCCATTATATTCTGCACATGCCTTATTTTATGAATATTGTGAAATTTGTAAACTGAGGTCACTCTGACCCTTAACAGTAGACTTTAAAACAGAAAAATAAGTGTATTATAAAACAATTGATTAGTATCTGGTTATCCAAATAAAGTCTGCGTCTCTTTGTAAAATAACAGCAAGCTGATTCAATTTCCATGATACATGATGATGCTGGTAACATGGCACAGATTTAAATATGGGCCATGGGGGTGTTGCCTTGCTTAGGTGAGAAGCTTAGTTTATCAAAACCTCAATTGACTCAGCTAGATAATTCTGTGTTTCAAGGATTAAGAGTAATGTAGTAATATAATACAAACACAGCCTCCAGACATTACCTGAGATACACAGCGGTGACCACTCAATGGTAGCTGTTATTATTAGACATTGAATGCTACTCTTGTCCCTGACATACAGAAGGAACAGGGGCAAAATCCAAAGGCATTAAATAATGCAAAGAAATCATGTTGGCCAGCCAATGAAACGTGCTGACATCTGTGGAAATTGCATTCCACAGCCTCATTGGACACATATGCAGCATTCTTGAGGTCTGGGCTGACACTGTCTCCACAAGGCTGACAAGACTTGTGTGCCAGTCAGAAGGAGTGGAGCAACATGGCAGAAAAGAAGACCCTACCAATTGTTCCCCCTCCCTGGGAATACCAAATTCAACAACTATCTATACACACAAAAAGTATCTTTATAAGAACCAAAAATCAGGCGAGCACTCACGGTACCTGTTGTTAACTTCATATCCCTGAAAGAGACACTGATGATGGTAGAAAATGCAGTGTTTAAGTGCCAGTGCCATCCCTTGCCTATCCCCCAGCATTGGTCATGTGGCACAGAGAGAGAGTGTATGTTTGGGAGAGGGAGAGCACAGGGAATATGGGAGTTTTCATTGAACTCAGTGCTGTGTTGTCACAGTGTGACACAAACCTCTGCTGAATTCAGCTGACACCCACCAGGGAGGGAACATTCAGGCCAGCCCTAGCCAGAGGGAAACCACTCATCCCAGTGGTGGGAATTTGAGTCCAGCAAGCCTCACCACTGTGGACTGAAGGGCTCTGGGGTCCTAAATAAGCTAGAAAAGCCATCTAAACCATAAGCAAGTAAGGCCTAGGGCTGAGCTGGGCTAGGAACCAGTGGACTTCGGGACATACAATTTTCTGAGACACTGGGTGGGTCAGCTAAGGGATTGCTTTGGCCACCTTTCATTTAACTTCGGGCAACATAGCTCATGGTTCCAAAAGACTCCCTTTTTCCGCTTGAGAGGAAATGGAAAAGTAAAGAGGATTTTTGTCTTACCTCTTGGGTACCAGCTTAGCCACAATGTTATAGGCCACCAATCAAAATTGTGGGGCCCCCATTTCAGGCCCTCACAACTGGATGACATTTCTAGACACACCCTGGGCCAGAAGGATATCTGCTCCTTTGAAGGGAAGGACCTAGTCCTGGCAGGGTTTATTGCTTTGCTGACCAAAGAGCCTGTGGGCCCTGAATAGCCAGCAGTGGTAACCAGGTAGTTCATGCTCTGTACCTTGCATGAAACTGAGACTTCCTGACTTCAGGTGAGATCCAGAATGTTACCAGCTGTGGTGGTTACTGGGAAAGACTCCTTCTGATGGATAAAAGTGAAGGAAAAGTAAAAGCGATTTTGCACCTTAGAGAGCAGCTTACCACAGTGTGGTAGAGCACCAAGCAGGCTCTGGGGGGCTGTAATTCCAGGCCTTGGTTTTGGATGGTGTTACTAGACCTGCCCTGGGTGGCAGAGGGGCCCATTGCCCTGAGGGATGAGCCCTAGGCCTGGTGGCATTCGCCACAAACTGACTAAAACATCCTTGGGCCTTAAGTAAATGTTGGCCGTGGACTGGCAATATTTTCATGGGCCTGTGGTAATGGCGGCCGTGAGGTAAGGTTCCTCTGCCTATGGAAAGGAAAGGGAAGAAAAAGAAGGACTGTGTCTTGTAGTTTGAGGGCCAGCTCAGCCACAGTGGAATAGAACACTACATAGACTTCTGAAGTCTTTGATTCTAGTCTGTATCGCCCACACAACTTCTCTGTACCTGTCCAGGGTCTGGGGGAACTAACGGTCCAGAAGGGAAGAACTCAAGCCTTGCTGGCCTTACCACCTGCTTATTCTAGAGCTCTGGAACCTTGAGTGAACATAGGCATTAGCCAGGTAGCGGTTACAGCAGGTACTGAGTGAGATCCAGTACTGTTCTGGCTTCAGGTCTGAACCAGCACAGTCCCAGTGGTGGTGGCTACAGGGTTACTTATGTTACTGCATCCACAACTCCAGGCAGCTCAGCATAGACAGAGAGACTCCAGCTTTTTAAAAGAAAATAAAGGAAGAAAACAAGAGTCTATGCCTGGCGATCCAAATAATTCTCTCAGATCTTACCCAAGACTACTAAAGCAATACTTCTGTAAGTCTACAAGAACCACAGCATTGCAGGAATTGGGGGCCTCCCAATGCAGCTATGGTTTAGATCACCACATTTAAGTCCTTAAAAGTACCTTTATTAAGAGGTAATTTTAGTAAATAAAGTCAATTTTAAAAAGCTTTATTAAGAAGGACAGGTACAAAATAGCCCAGACTGTGAAGACTACAAAAAGTACCTAACTCTTCAATGTCCAGAAACCAATGAACATCAATAAAGTTCAAGATCATCCGGGAAGATATGCCCTCAGCAGGCTAGCTCAATAAAGCACCAGGGAACAATTCTGGAGAATCAGAGATATGTGGCCTTTCAGGCAGAGAATTAAAAATAGCTTTTTGAAGAAACTCAAAGAAATTCAAAATGTCACAGAGAAGAAATTCAGAACCCTATCAGGTAATCTTAACAAAACGTTTAAAATAATTTAAAAGAATCAAATAAATTATCAAGTTGAAAAATGCAATTGACACACTAAGGAATTCATCAGAGTCTCTTAATAGCAGAATTGATCAAGCGAAAGAAAGGACTAGTGAGCTTGAAAACAAACTATTTGAAAATACAGAGTCAGAGGAGACAAAAGAAAAGAATAGAAGAGAATGAAGCATGCTTACAAGATCTAGAAAATAGTTTCAAAAGGGCAGATCAAAGGGGTATTAGCCCTAAAGAAGAGGTAGAGAAAGAGATAGGGGTAGATGTTTTATTCAAAGAGAGCATAATAGAACTTCCCAAACCTAGGGAAATATATGAATAACCAAATAAAAGAAAGTTATAGAATGCCAAGCAGATTTAACCAAAAGATGACTACTTCAAGGCATTTAAAAATCAAACTCCAAAAGGCCAAGGATAAAGGCAGTGACATGGTTTCAATCTGTGTCCCCACCTAAATCTTAGGTTGAAATGTAATACCCAGTAATGCAGGTGGGGCCTGGTGGAAGGTGCCTGGATCAGGGGGTTGGAGCTCTGATGAGTGATCTGGTACGATTCCTTGGTACTGTGTCATAGCAGTGAGTAACTTCTTGTGAGATCTGGTTGTTTAAAAGTGTGTAGCACCTCCTCCATTTCGCTCTTCCTCCTCCTCCAGCCATGTGAAGTTCCCCATTCCCCACTTTGCCTTCTGCCATGACTGGAAGCTTCCTGAGGCCTCCCCAGAAGCAGAAGCTGCTATGCTGCCTGTGTATCCTGCAGAACCATGAGCCAATTGAATGCCTTTTCTCTATAAATTATCCAGTCTCAGATATTTCTTTATAACAGTGCAACAACAGACTAATACAAAAAGGATCCTAAAAGCAGCAAGAAAGAAGAAACAATATGCTATGGAGCTTCAATATGTCTGGCAAAGACTTTTTGGTGGAAAGCTCACAGGTGGGGAGAGAGTGGCATGACTTTAAAGTGCTGAAGGGGAAAAAAAAACAAAAAACAAACTTTTACCCTAGAAAAAATATATCTTGTGAAAATATCCTCTAAACATGAAATAGAAATGAAGACTTTCCACAAACTAAAGCTGGAAGATTTCATCAACACCTGAAGTATCCTACAAGAAACACTAAAGAGAGTACTTCAGTCAGAAAGGAAAGGATATTAAAGAGCAATAAGACATCATCTGAAGGTACAAAAACCACTGGCAGTAGGAAGTACACAGAAAAACACAAAATATAACTGTAACTGTGGTCTGTAAAATACCCTTATCTAAAGTAGAAAAACTAAAAGATAAACCAATCAAAAATAATTACAACAACATTTCAAGGCATAGACAGTATGATTATAAACAAACAACAGAAAGTTAAGAAGTGGGGGGACATCAGTAGGGTTTTTATTAGTTTTCTTTTTGATCGTTTGTTTGTGGAAGTAGTGTTAATTTATTATCAGTTTAAAATAATGGGTTATAAGACAGTAATTGCAAGCCTCATGTTAACCTCAAATAAAAAAAGTATAAAATTAATATATGAAAAATAAAAAGAAATATATTAAATCATACCACCAGAGAAAATCATTTTCACCAAAAAGAAGACAGAAAGGAAGGAAAGAAGGAAGAGAAGCCTATAAAACAATCAGAAAACAAACAACAACATGAGAGGAGTGAATCCTTACTTACCAGCAATAACATTGAATGTAAATAGACTAAACTCTCCAATAAGAAGACACAGAGAGGCTAAATCACAAAAAGCAACAACAAAAAAGACCTGATTATCTGTTGCCTACAAAAAATACACTTCATCTATAAAGACACACATGGACAGGAAATAAATGATGGAAAAAGATATCCCATATCAATGGAAACTTAAAAAGAGCCAAAGCAGCTATGCTTACATTAGTCAAAATAAATATGGTGAAAAAAACCTACAAAAGATAAAAAAGGTCATTGCATAATAATAAAGGGGTCAATTTAATAAAAATATATAGAAAATTCAAATATATATGCACTTAACACTGGAGCGCCCAGATATATAAAGCAAATATTATTAAAGAGAGAGATTGACCTCAATACAATAACAGCTGAAGTCTTCAACACCCCACTTTCAGCATTGGACAGATCTTGCAGACAGAAAATCAACAACACAACAGGGTGACTATGTATATATATATTATATTTTATTACATTAAATTATGTTTTTATATATTATATAAATATATAATTATATAAATTATATATTATTTAATTATATATTATATAAATATAATTACATATATATTAATTATATATTATATAAAAATATAATTTGTACTTTAAAAAATAACTAAAAGAGTATAATTGAATTGTCTTTAACACAAAGGATAAATGTTTGAGTGACAGACACCCCATTTATCATGATGTGATTATTACATCATGATATATGCATATTGTATGCATATATCAAATTATGTCATATAACCCATAAATATAGACAAATGACTACTCACAAAAAATAAAAATAAAACGTTAATTTTAAAGAAAGAATTGCATGCTGAGTTCTGCTGAGAAATATAGTCGTAATTAAGCTTTAAACAGGCTACACTTTCACGCACTTCCTTGTTGCTAAAAGTCAAAAAGCACTAGATAGCTACTACTTGGATCCCCTGTAGAAAGGATCTCTGACATCAGAATCGTAAAACTTTTGTTTAGGGATCATTTAAGATGTGTTTTCAACCTGAAATTCCAGCAACAAGTTTGCAGAGCCCCCGCAGAGGAATGGAATCAGAATGAGAATGCAACTTAATCCTCTCCTTGCCCCGTGACTTTTTCCTGGACTCTTCAACCCGTCAACATCTCTACACTTTGGCACACTTCAGAGCCCTTAAGCCCCCTAACTCCAAGTTCACTGGGGAGATGTATTTGGAGTTTCCTCTCATTTCCTCCTTTGGTGACCTTATGAGTAAACCTCTTTCTCTGCTGCAACCTGATGTCTCAGCATACTGACTTGCTGTGCGCATGGGGCAAGGAAGCTATTACAGTTATAGCGCCGTGATTTATTTTTAGTAAGTCAGTACTTACTAAAGGTTAAATGAATGAATGTACTGATAGCGTGGCTCCATAGGTTTCAAAGCTGTAACTTGGAGATAGATTATATAACATTTTACAGCTGGAATTTTCTCTCTCACTTAACACTTTCTTGGCTGCACTGTTTTAGATTTTAGAAGAATATTTCTATTGTTTTGGAGAATTATTCCCAGTTTCTTGAAATTTTTGTGTAGATTAGCATGGCAGGAGTGAACAACTGAAGATACTGATGTCACACCATGTTGCTTACAGGGCATATTAGACTCCTTCTTAAATCAGAAAATGACTCAAAAAAACATAAAATTAATCTAAGCATTGTTTCTTTTGCCAGTCCATTCTAAATTTTGAAAAGTGTCTGGCAGTATCCTTGAAAAATTTCCATAAATCCTGAATGCTTGTCTGCCAGATACTAGTAACTGAACGTGATCGTGAATGGCCACGATATTAAACGTCAAATATCAGGGTTAATTATGAGAAATCTGACAAAACCCTAAACTGTATGTGAAGAGGGGAGGGAAGACACTGTCTTTTCTGACATTATAATGACTCCAAAGCCTTTACACTGTCAATCAAAGGAGCTCCGAATGGCCTGGAATTCGTTTGCCATTAGCTGCTCTGCTGTGGGAAGCAGCTATCGGACACGCTGTTTTCAAATGTAAATATCGCTGGCATTTCAAACATGTCATAGTTTTTTTTTTCCTCTTCCATCTTAATGTATTGAATACTACCAATATCTGCTGTTACAATGGTTTCTATCACATAGTTTTGTTAAATACTGTGATCGTGGTAAAATAATGAAGGGTGTGCTAAGGTGTGGATTTTGGCTGTGACCTATATAACCAGGCCATTAGCACATGCTGAGTGTGTCATGTACCACGCTTGCTGTCAAGGTGCCTGGGCTCAGGTCTCCCTTAATGCAAGCCATGATGATACATATGGAGTTAGTCACTCTGCCACTATTTTTTGTTTCTGAAAATAGCCTCAGCATTGTACATCCTAGCCGTGAGACTTCTCAGGATTGTTTTGAAAAGAAAATGGCTATTTTTTTGTATAGAAGTGCCAATCAAAGAGACAGCCATCAACCTTATGTAATGAACCAATGCACTCTGGAAATCAGACTTCCCTGGGATTGTTTCAGTAAACATAGGAAAGCTAGAAATCAAGTCTATTTTTAAGCAGTTTAAAACAAGTATGAGATGTCAAATAATGCTCCTGGGATATGCAGCCTTATGTCCCACATACATTCTTATGATAATTAATTTATGTAATTTCAAGAGTGGATTCTTCCTCTCTGATAATCCTACGACTTCAGTAAAAAGCTTAAAAAGGCCGCTTTTCAAGAAGGATGGAGCAGTCATTTTCTGTGCATCCCAGTGGTCATTGTGGGAGCTGCAGTGTTGGTTGATCTTGCCATCCCTGGAAAAATGGTGAATCCAGAGAGAAACAAGAGGGGTTTTATTTATTTATTTATTTATTTATTTATTAGACTTTAAGTTCTGGGGTATGTGTGCAGAACGTGCAGGTTTGTTACGTAGGTATACACATGCCATGGTGGTTTGCTGCATCCATCACACCGTCATCCACATCAGGTATTTCTCCTAGTGCTATCTCACCCCTTGTCGCCCAACCCCCCACAGGTCCTGGTGTGTGATGGTCCCTTCCCTGTGTCCATGTGTTCTTGTTGTTTAACTCCCACTTATGAGTGAGAACATGCAGTGTTTGGTTTCCTGTTCTTGTGTTAGTTTACTGAGAATGGTGGTTTCTGGCTTCATCCATGTCCCTGCAAATGACATGAACTCATCCTTTTTATGGGTGCATAGTGTTCCACAGCATATAGGTGCCACATTTTCTTTATCCAGTCTATCATTGATGGGCATTTGGGTTGGTTCAAAGTCTTTGCTATCATAAACAGTGCCACAGTGAACATACGTGTGCATGTGTCTTTGTAATAGAATGATTTATAATCCTTTGGGTATATACCCAGTAATGGGATTGCTGGGTCAAATGGTATTTCTATTTCTAGATCCTTGAGGAATCGCCACACTGTCTTCCACAATGGTTGAACTAATGTACACTCTCACCAACAGTGTAAAAGTGTTCCTGTTTTTCCACATCCTCTCCAGCATCTGTTGTCTCCTGCCTTTTTAATGACCACCATTCTAACTGGCATGAGATGATATCTCACTGTGGTTTTGATTTGCATTTCTCTAATGACCAGTGATGATGAACTTTTTTTCATATGTTTATTGGCTGCATAAATGTCTCCTTTTGAGCAGTGTCTGTTCATATCATTTGCCCACTTTTTGATGGAGCTGTTTATTTCTTGTAGATATAAGTTTTTTGTAGATTCTAGATATTAGCCCTTTGTCAGGTGGGTAGATTGCAAAAATTTTTCTCCCATTCTGTAGGTTGCCTGTGCACGCTGATGGTTTCCTTTGCTGTACAGAAGCTCTGGAGTTTAATCAGATCCCATTTGTTTACTTTGGCTTTTGTTGCCATTGCTTTTGGTGTTTTAGTCATGAAGTCCTTGCCCTTGCCTATGTCCTGAATCGCATTGCCCATGTGAATGTAATCATAATGTGATCACCTTCAAAATTGTGGACAGTCCCTAAAATAAAACATCACAGTGCAACCAGACAGGCATGTCACACATCTCAGCAACCTCATGGATCCTCCAGGTTTAGTTGGTGACCAAAAATTCACTCCTCAAACTTCTAAAGAGTTGTCAGAGAGGAGACTGAAAGGAAGGCAGCCCCGCATTCTGGGGTGGCTGAGGTCCCATCAGCAACTGCGACAAGCTGTACCTTGTTTCTGTCTCTAATTTTCAGCAGGTGCAGGACTCTGCAGGGAGGTGACCACAGCTTCCTGCCCTCTCTTTAAGTCCTAGAGGAGCAGAGGCCTTGTTCCCAGTCTCCCCACTGGGGCCTCCCATGTCTATCCCTTCTTTCCCTGCTCTTCTGTTTCCTTGCAACATTTCATTGTAAATGCATCTCTTAGTGGAAGGAAATAAAGATTAAGAGTGAGTGCATCTTCAACCCTGCCATTTACAGCTAGTGCTCGTCTTACGACCACAATTGGTTCTGACAGACCGGTCGTAACACGATTTGGTCATAAGTTGAGTAGGCTATATGCACGCGGAGATAGTAGTGCTGCCGGAAGCTGGTCCGCACTGTTGTACACCCATATGGGCAATGTTTGCGCTGCCAGACGCGGAGCAGTCGTGGCTAGTGATTGTGGTCCTAAAGTCGAATGGTTGTAAGTTGCATAGGTCGTAAGTCGATCAATACTTGTAATGTATTTGCATTCCCTATATAATTGATCCTGACTGGCCTAATTCCATAAGCAGGCATAAATAAAGCTTACAAGATGAAGACGATGTCTTGAGACACCAGGTTGAAGTGATACTGTGAGCAGGACTTTATTGAAGATGCTTATCAGGGGAAGTGTCAAAGGCATTCAACATTAATGTCCTAATTGATCATCTGAAGACCAATCACAAAAAACTCTACACTCTTTTAGAGAGGGAATTTAATTAGCAGCACTTGAGATATTATTCAGGCCTTTAACACCTGAAAGTTTGTAACACTTTTATACAAGAGTTACCCTCCTTCAACAAGGCTATTCCCTTATGACTCAAGAAATGCATTTCTTCCACTGTAAGATTAGGTGAGTCTTTAAAGAAATGATGGTCTAACCATGGCAGTAAATCCCCAGGCCTGCCTGGCTTCTTGAGGGCTTGTCATTCACGTCTGTCAAATGAGGTTGCATTAGGTCAGGTTTCTATAGATATAGAAGTTCAAACTGTCCACTCAAAAACAAATGCCATAATGCAAAATAAAAGCAGTTACTTCATTTTGTATAAAGCTTTTAAACTTGCAGGCTGGGGAATGTGTTTTATTAGCTTATTACCCACCTGCCACTGTAGGCTGTATAACACCCTTTGCTGGAGAGAGCAATTAAACCGAAAATTCTCGAAGGAGTACTTTAAGAAATGAATGTTCCAATGCAGGGAAGTGAAGTGAGGGCGATATAAGTAGATGCTGCATGGATATATGGCCACGTGTATGTTTGCCTGTGTATACCTGTTTCTTAACGCATAGACGTGTGCCAATTCATACACACATACATTTTTAAATGAAATGACTTGAAGTTGATCTCGAGGTCAATAGGCACATTTCATTCGGTGAACTAGTGAGCCAAATGCAGTAATGCTAGATTAGCTCTTGTACATTAAGGTAGATTTATTTGTCTCTTTATAAGCGACCATGCTAATCTGGCACTTTATTCCAGAGCTCCATTTAATGTTAGTGAGTTTCTGAGTGTAGAAGTGAACTTGCCTTTCTTTGGGAGGAGTTTGTTGTTGGCCCGGATACACTCACCCACCAGTCTGTCAGGGTCAAGGCTAAAAAGCAACACCCTCTTTGCCCACTTAAAATCTCTCATTGACCAGAAAAGACTTTAGAAGTCATGGATTTCTCTGCAATTTCACCATACTCTAAGTAGAAGTTTTGGTGAAAAGAAAGGAAAATAGATTTTGTCTGTGCTATAATTGAGTCTGGCTTTCAACCTGTCACTTGTTGTGTGTAATGAGTGGCCCTTTTTTTCTTCCGTGAAATTAGGGAGACAGTGAAGACCTTGGGAATTACTAGCTCCTCACTCTACCTGAGCCAAAGTTCACCTTCCTCCTTCAGCCAGTTATTACAGAAAGGAGTGTTTATCAAACAGCTGCAATCTCAATCCAATCTCCTTACTCCAAGGGATGTTTCTAACAGTAATTGCATATCTGAGAAGAACACTCTGCTCTCAGAAGTTGCATGTAATTTTTAACACAAAATGTTTTTACTCTGGAAAATGCTAAAAGATAAGTGATTTTGTGCCTTTTAATGTGATTTTTCTTTCCCACATCGTCTTAATAAGTCAATCGCCATCGTTCAAAATCCTGCCCATTAAAATCGGAATTTCATTTATTTTCCAAGTGTTTCAGAGTCATTTTGTTTTTCAGGATATGTAAAGTTAAAATAAAATCCTAAGCCCCATCTTCCCCCTATCAACCGAGCAGACCCCCACTAGGCTGGGGGACTCCAGGAAAACCTTACAACTGAGTCGCTGGCCGTGACAGGGTGGGAGGTCAGACACGCTTGTTATACCCACTCCCTTTCACAGTTTAGACACAACAACTGAGCAGCATTAATGTTAAAACACAGATCCTCAGGCTGACTGAACAGACCTCTTTGCAGACATGAGATACCAAACTATCAACAGGACTTAAGGCCGTGCCAGGCAAGGGTTCAGTCTGGCAGCTCCACCCTTAAAGAATCAATCTTGCTCTGAGGCCACAAAGCTTTTCTTTTTCTCTAGCAGCTAAACAAGCACTGGCCTTGGGATCGACAAGATTAAAACAATTCACAGCTGCATCTGACACTGACTGACGGCCCCTCGCCCCTGCTCCACCAGCCACTGACTGTAGCTTTCACTGGACAAGAGACTGATTTATTTTATTTTATTTTATTTTATTATTTTATTTTTTATTGCATTTTAGGTTTTGGGGTACATGTGAAGAACATGCTAGATTGTTGCATAGGTACACACATAGCAGTGTGATTTGCTGCCTTCCTCCCTATCACCTATATCTGGCATTTCTCCCCATGCTATCTCTCACCAATTCCCCACCCCTCACTGTCCCTCTCCTATTTCCCCCCAACAGACCCCAGTGTATGATGCTCCCCTCCCTGTGTCCATGTGTTCCCATTGTTCAACACCCACCTATGAGTGAGAACATGCAGTGTTTCATTTTCTGTTCTTGTGTCAGTTTGCTGAGAATGATGGTTTCCAGGTTCATCCATGTCCCCACAAAGGACCCAAACTCATCGTTTTTGATGGCTGCATAATATTCCATAGTGTATATGTGCAACATTTTCCCTGTCCAGTCTATCATCAATGGGCCTTTGTGTTGGTTCCAGGTCTCTGCTATTGTAAACTGTGCTGCAATGAACATTCGTGTACACGTGTCCTTATAGTAGAGACTGATTTCAATACCTTCTTCCTGATAAGACCACTGGCCAGGGGCTGGTTCTGGCCCATATACAGAGACTGTGCACTTGCGTGCCTTCATGTCCTGAAAAGACCTTTTGATGTGTAGGATCTAACAGTCAGACATTTATTTCCTATGTCTCCAATGCAAAGTGAACATGACTTATAATGTTACATGCATGTTTGTTCCATACGTGTCAGCACTACCTTCATGAACATTCCTAGCTCCTCCTGTCACCTGTTACATATGTATGTTTAGCTAACCTATTCAGCCTAAAGCTTCTACCCCAGCCTCTACCCCTTCCAAGTGCCTGTGTCTGGTCTTGGCTGGAGGCTATACTTCCCAGCCCATGGGAGGGCCACCTTGCAGACTGTAACCCTTTACTAAAATAAAGCTTCCTCTACTTTTCTCCTAAATTTATACATCTTTTTTTCTTTCTTTTTTTTGTAAATTGTATTTGGGCTCTGGGATACATGTGCACATCCTGTATCCCGAAAGATTGTTGCATAGGTACATACATGCCATAGTGGTTTGCTGTCTCCATCCCCCCATCCCCATCCCCGTTGCCTATATCAGGCATTTCTCCCGGTATTATCCCTTCCCCTCCTCCCTGCCCCCTGCCACTGTACCCCCTCCCCTCCCGTCCACCCCTCTACCTACCCCTGTGAGTGTTGTTCCCTTCCCTGTGCCCAGGTGTTCTCATTGTTCATCACTCATCTATGAGTAAAACATGTGGTGTTTGATTTTCTGTTCTTGTGTCAGTTTGCTGAGAATGATGGTTTCTAGGTTCATCCATGTCTCTGCAAAGGACACGAACTCATCTTTTTTATGGCTGTATAGTATTCCATGGTGTTTATCTGCTACTTTTTTTGTTAAGTCTATCATCCATAAGTTAACAAATCAACACATATTGTAAACAATCTCTTCCAAATATAGTTTCCGATTTTTTGTATGTATTGTTTTGTAATTTTATTTTCTTAGCTAATAATAATTTTAGCTAATTATAATAATCTTTGTAGTAACTCTTATTAGCTATGAAAAAATGAATAATTAAAAAAGTAGGTGGGGCCCGTTTTCTGGCAAACTCTATGTAAAATATGTACATGTGTCTTTGAATTAAGTGAAACTCTGGCTAAAGACACGGGCATTTGTATGCCTTCTTTAGTTCTCTTATTTTTATTTAATAAGGGGTAGTTTTTTATCCATTGCTTTTGGCATGAGAGGGAGAGAAAGGAATAGGAGGATGGTGAGTAGGAAGAGGAGGTATGGGGAGAGAAAAGGGAGGTAAATGAGTGGGAAGCAATTGAACAGTTGTCAGCGAAGGTCTTGGCTTCACTTTTTGGTCACTCAGAAAGGAGTAGAAGCTAATCACGACCATTTCACTCCCATCAGAATCACTGAAATTGCTTAGGCAATCAAAGATGCCTAGAGCGGAGGCAACTTTGCACAGATTTCTTTAGAGTAAATTTCTTTGGCTCTGGCTGTGAGCTCTGCAGACCTACAAATGCATGGAGGTTTAGTGTACGGGGAGCTCAAATGGATCCAAGTAAAGTGACACATGGCACCCTTCCCACAGTTCTAGGGATTGTGATCTGTGGTAGAAGCAGCCGTACATTGGCCTGTACTTGCTACATCAGGTCTCCGTGCAAACACTGCGTGTACTCTTGTCCTCTCGGAATGGAAAACACCTTCACAGGGACATGGTGGACACTGAAGCATGAAACTACTAGGGCTGAATGTCACTGCACAGGTTAAGAAACTTCTCAGACTAAAAGGTTCATGAAATACGTTCATAATTTCCCCTTTTCTTTCTTCACTTCCTCTTTGTTGTTCTTCTTATAAAAACGAATTGGAAAAGAAAGATAAAATTGCATGGGAGAATGAATAATGTCAGTCAACATACCTTCATTTTTCTCTGAGGAGGAGGAAGTGTGGTTTGGTTTCTACTTTCTTTCTTTTTTTATTTCCATAGGTTATTGGGGAACGGGTGATATTTGGATACATGAATAAGTTCTTTAGTGATGATTTGTGAGATTCTGGTGCATCCATTACCCAAGCAGCATACACTGCAACCAATTTGTAGTTTTTTAGCCCTCAGACCTTCCCACCCTTTCCCCTTGACTCCCCAAAGTCCATTGTGTCATAGTCATGCCTTTGCATCCTCATAGCTTAGCTCCCACTTATGACTGAGAACAGACGATGTTTGGTTTTCCATATCAGTGTTACTTCACACGGAACAATAGTCTCCAGTCTCCCCAGGTTGCTGCAAATGCCATTCATTCATTCCATTTTATGGCTCAGTAGTATTCCATTATATATAGACACACACACACACATATATCTATCTATCTATATATATATGCACTAAATACTCAATAGTATTCCATTATACATATCTATTTCATCACATATATTATAAATGTATATGATATATATTTATAAAAATATGTATTCCATCATCTATGTTATACATATATAATACATTATTTTTATAATTATATTTATAAAAATATATATTTATAAAAAACATAAAATATACATAATATATATTTATATAAATATATAGATATATATTTAAAATAATCTATTTATATATATTTTATAAATATATTTTTATATATTATATATTTATATATATTATATATATTTATAAAAATATATATTACATTTGTATTATATATGATGGCATATATATTTTTATAAATATATATTCCATATATATTTATATGTTTTTATAAATATATATGATGGAAAACTACTGAATTATAAAAATATTTTATATTTAGCCACATATATTTCATACATAGGTATATATTACATTTTCTTTATCCACTCGTTGATTGATGGTCACTGATGGGCACATTTTTGCAATTGTAAATTGTGCTGCTGTAAACATGCATGTGGGAGTATTTTTTATTTGTATAATATTTTTTTTCCTCTGGATAGTAGAGGGATTGCTGAACCAAATGGTAGTCTACTTTTAAATCTCCACACTGTTCTCCATAGTGACTGTACTAGTTTACATTCCCAGAAGCAGTATTGAAGTATCACCTGTTCACCACAGCCATGCCAACATCTATTATTTTTTGACATTTTAATTATGGCAATAACCAAAAGAATAAGGTGGTATCACACTGCAGTTTTTATTTGCATTTCCTTAACCATTAGTGATGTTAAGCATTTTTATGTTTGCTGGCCATTTGTATATCTTGTTTTGAGAATTTTCTATTCATGTCTTTAGACCGCTTTTTGATGAGATTATTTTTTTTTCTTGTTAGTTTGTTTGACTTTGTTGTAGATTCTAGATATTAGTCCTCTGTCAGATGTGGAGATTGTGACTATTTTCTCTCACTCTGTGGGTTGTCTGTTCACTCAGCCAACTGTTCCTTTTTCTTTGCAAAAGCTCTTTTGTTTAATTAAGTCCTAGCTATTTATCTCTGTTTTAAATTGCATTTGCTTTTGGGTTGTTGTCCACAAAATTCTTGTCTAAGCCAAAGTCTAGAATGGTTTTCTCAGTGTTATTTTCTAGAATTAGAATTTCTACATTTTTCAGGTCTTAGATTTAAGTCTTTGATCCATCTTGAGTTGATTTTTGTATAAAGTGAGAGATGGGGATCCAGTTTCATTCTCCAACATGTGGCTTGGCAATTGTCCCAGAACCATTTCTTCAATAGGATGTCCTTTCCCCATTTTATATTTTTGTTTGGTTTATTGAAGATCAGTTAGCTTTAAGTATTTGGGTTTATTTCTGGGCTCTCTATTCTGTTCCATTGGTCTATGTTCCTATTTTTATACTAGTATCCTGCTGTTTTGATGATTATGGCCTTATAGCATAGTTTGAAATCAGGTAATGTAATGCCTCCAGATTTGTTATTTTTTGCCTAGTCTTGCTTTGGCTATGTGGGTTTTTTTTGTGATTCCATATAAATTTTATGATTGCTTTTCCTAGTTTTTGAAGAATGAAGGTAATCTTTTGAAGGGAATTGCATTGAATTTATAGGTTGCTTTTGGCAGTATGGTCATTTTCACAACATTGATTCTATCCATCCATGAGTTATGTTTTCACTGTTTGTGTCATCTATGAGTTATTTCAGCAGTGTTTTGTAGTTTACCTTGTAGAGGTATTTTACCTCCTTGGTTACCAAACCCAAACTTAGAAGAAAGGAGATAAATAAGATCAGAGTAGAATTAAATAAAATTTAGACAAAAAAAAATGTAAAACACAAATGAAACCTAAAGCTGGTTCTTTGAAAAGATAAATAAATTTGATAGGCCATTAGCAAGATTAACCAAGAAAAGGGGAGAGAAAATTTCAATAAGCTCAATTGGAAATGAAACAGAAGCTATTACAACTGACACCACAGAAATAGAAAAGGTCATTCAAGGCTACTATGAACACCTTCACATGCATAAACTAGAAAGCCGAGGGGAGATGCATAAATATTTGGAAAGATACAATCCTCCTATCTGAAGTCAGGAAGAATTACATACCCTAAGCAGACTAATAACAAGCAGAAAGATAGAAATGGTAATTTAAAAGTTACCAACAAAAAAAAGGTTCAGAATCAGACAGATTGACAGCTGAATTCTATCAGATATTCAAAGAAGAATTGGTACCAATCCTATTGACACTATTCTACAAGATAGAGTAAATCATTCCATAAATCATTCTATGAAGCCAGTATCACCCTAATACCAAAGCCAGGAAAGGACATAACCAAAAAAAACTATGGACCAATATCCTTGATGAACATAGATGCAAAAACCCTTAACAAATACTAGCTAACTGAATCTAACAACATATCAAAAAAATAGTCCACCATGATCAAGGGGGTTTCATACAAGGAATGCACAGATGGTTTAACATATGCAAGTCAATAAATGTGATACACCATGTAAACAGAGTTAAAAACAAAAATCACATTATCAACTCAATAGATGCAGAAAAAGCATTCAACAAAATCCAGCTTCCCATTATGGTTAAAACTCTCAGAAAAATCGGTAAAGGACATACCTCCATGTAATAAAAGCCATCTATGACAAACCCACAGCCAACATAATACTGTAGAAAAGTTGAAAGCATTCCCTCTGAGAATTGAAGCAAGGCAAGGATCCCTACTCTCATCAGTTTTTTTCACATAGTACTGAAGGTCCTAGCTAGAGCAATCAGACAAGAGAAAGACATAAAAGGCATCCTAATCAGTAAAGAGGAAGTCAAATTGTTGCTATTTGCAGACAGGTGATATGATTGTTTACCTAAAGACTCCTCCAGAAAGCTCTTTGAACTGATCAAAGAACTCAGCAAAGTTTCCAGATTCAAAATTAATATACACAAATCAGTAGCTCTTCTATACACCAACAGTGACCAAATTGGGAATCAAATCAACAACTGCACCCCTTTTACAATAGCTGCTTTCTGCTTTCTCACCACCTCTCTGGCTATGTGTACTTCCTTTTAAAGATCTAACAAGTCCATCCTGTTGGTGTTTCCCAAATTGAAGTCATACCCCAGGCATGATGAGCACCTGCACCTCACATGTTAGATAGGCTAGGGACAGCATGGACAGACACAATGAGTGAGTTTACATCATCTTGTCTAGGAATATGCTAGAGTTTAGAAAAACAAGCAAACAAAACTTTCAATTATGAGCAAATATCTAAGGTATTAAATTTAGATATTAAGATATCTAAGCTATTTATTACTATAAGTTGTTAACTATTACAATGATGAAAATTAAGTGCCGAATTATAGTTAATAGTTAGCTATGAATTTGTAAGTAAAAACTCAGATCAATTGGAATGTCACAAATTTTATTTAGTAATAGTTATGCTCCTAAAACATAACTTGGGGGGAATCTATAGTCATCTCATTTTCATTATGCTTTCCCAATGACTTCAGTTTGTAAGAACAGTGATTATATCAATGTCTTTTTGGTTAATAGATAATCGCTGTTTCCTATATTATAGAATACATTCTAAACTCTACCCTTTTTATTTAAAAAAGGAAAATTAAAGCTTCCACAGACAACTTTCAATAGATGAGTAGAAATGAGTGGGACTGGCTGGTCTCACACAGCAGATAAATCCAGTGGAATGCTGATGATACAGAGCCTATGCCTCGCTGCATGACCTAACCAAGGGAAGAGAGATGTTGAACAGGAAATAAGAAAGATCCACGTACTTTCCCCCAGATAGGATTTGCTAGCTGTGGGAGTCTTTTTGAATTTTACTTATTTTATTCACTTAGGAAAAGATTTTCCTACAAGATTCATTTAAAAATTCATTTAAAAATTTTTATTATTGTTATTTTTAGAGATTATTATTTTTATTATTTTTATTTTTTTATGTTGCCCAGGCTGGTGTGGAACTCCTGGCCTCAGAAGGCCTTCCTGCCTCGGCCTCCCAAAGTGCTGAGATTACAGGCATGAGCTATACCATGCCTGGCTGTATCTTTTTATTTTTAATTTGTGGCTAAGCATGGCCAGATTTCAGAACAAGAATAAACTGTGGACTCAGAAAAGAGGCAAAGCATGTGGCGTTCAGAGTGCCGGCTTCTGTAGACCTCTCTTAGGAACCCATTGAAGGTGTTTCAAGGAAGTCTGGGATTCCCCTCTAACCACACCTGCCAGGCAAAAGGGAAGCATGGATCAGAAAGACACAGATGCCCAGGGATATGGGAAAGTAGAGCTTCCAAGGCCTGGAGGAACCAGGTAGGAGCCCACCTGTGATGGCTCCAGACACAAGAAAGGGTACCCAAGTGCGGGGTTCCTGGCAGGCACTGCTGGCCTACTGACCATGGGCTGCCTTTAGTGAAGTATGGGCATTGGTGCCATGGGGTATGACTCAGCCCTCAAAGCCAGCACAGAGCACAGCACCTGTTAATAACCTGAGCACAATAGGGAAAACAGCTCCCTGCCACTTCTCACCAACTTTATTTCCATCTCCACCTTACTGCCTTTCCTTTAATGCTCAGGGATTTTAGCTCCAGACTGTTATATCTAAAATATTATTATTTTGATACTAGGTAGATTTTTCTTCCCGAGTATTGTAACTGTTAGTTTATTTTGTGCAACTGTGATTATCACAGTCTTTGGACTTCATTATATGTTTACTGGATTCAGGGCTTGATATCATTTGTTTTTTTTTTTGTTTTTTTTTTT
>NW_016107500.1:3643781-3651193 GCF_001604975.1 Cebus imitator | reverse complement strand
TAACTTGTTCACAATGCCTGGCACAGAGTAAGTCCCCAGCTGAAAGGTCTCTGTGCTAACTGACCCTGCAGAATACTCATTTTTCTGACGCGTATGTTACAAACTCATTTCCAAGTTATTTGTTGGTCATTCAATTTTGTTTTTGTGATTGTTTTCCACAGAGGATTTTCCATGTTGACATGATCAAGTTGGCTTTTAGATTTTGTACTTTACCCAGAAGAATCTACTCCACTCTAAAAGTAAAATAAATAAATTCCAACCATGCTTTTTTTTTTAAAAGCCTATACAATCCTATATAATTTTATTAAATTTTTAACATTTTAACTATGGTCATCTGAACAACTTTTTTATTTCTTTTTTTCCTCCTCCTCCTCTTCTTCCTCCTGCTTTTCCTTTTTCTTCTCCTTCGTTTCCTGTTGTTCTCCAGGGAGAGGGCATCTCTGAGCAAGGTGCCTGAAGCTGAGAGCTGGAAGGAGCTGAGAGTCTTTTAGTCTCTCCCAGGTTGGAAGAGCTGCGCTGATGGACAAGACAATAGGTTGGTCACTGTGGACTTTGCTGACTTCAGGTACCCCATTCAGTGATCTTCGTCTTGAATATTAGTTGACTTGCTTCCTCGGAGTTGTGGCCCCTCTCTCCCTACAGATTGTATGGATTGTATACTTCTTCCCATTTTTGTTTATGTGGGCATTATCATGCAAGTCCTTTCCTGTGCTCTAGCTATTAGAAAAATGAGAAGGTGTGTGCATCCAAGAAAAATGAGGCCTAAATCCGCGATGATCTGGGGGCTGGAAGCCCATCTCCATCTGGGAGCCTGAGGCTGTGCTGGGGAGTCACCTCGGACTTCACCCTGCACCCCACTCTTCCCCCACAGGCCTGTCCTTCCGATGCTCCAAGGCTCCTCAGAGTAAGCCCGGTTCTTTCTTGACTGTGAACGGGAAGCCAGTTGTTTGGTTTCAACATTTTCCTTTTGAAGAGATGTTTCCATCCTCTGATAAAGGACAGGCAGCTGAGGAACAGCACTTGTGCCAGCCCTGCCGCAGGGTAAACCAAATTATAAATGACAGTGAAGAGTGAAGCAAAAGGCCTCAAAATAAATGGACACAAGGCTGGGCATGGGGCTCATGCCTGTAATGCCAGTGCTTTGGGAAGCTGAGGCAGATGGACCGCCTGAGCTCAGGACTTCAAGACCAGCCTGGGAAACATAGTGAAACCAAAAATACAAACATAAATTAGCTGGGCATGGTGATGGGTGCCTGTGTCACAGATACTTGGGAGGCTGACATGGGAGGATGGATAATTTGAGGCTGGGATGTAGAAACTGCAGTGAGCTGAGTTTATGCCACTGCACTCCAACCTGGGTGACAGAGTGAGACCCTGTCTCAAAATATAATAATAAAACAAATAGAGATAAAAAATGTTTTTCTTTCTTAGGAATCAGAGAAGAGGAAGCTTAAATTACTTTTTAGCAATGTATATAAATAAATATGTATATATATATATATATATATATATAAATGTATGTTTATATAATAATGGTGAGGTGAAGAAGATGAAAATGGACATTTTCCTTGCTGGTAACTTTCTAAGTTTTTGAGACCAATATGGCAATAACTTCAGGATCCACAAAAACTTATCCTTGAGCCCACTGAGTCTACTATTAAAGTTCTTTATTATATAGGAGTAGTCCAAATACTAAAGTTCATGCTCTTTCCAGTACATGACCTAAATCTCCTTTCATCATGAGTTTGCACATATATTAATCCACTTCAGGGTGTGCATTGTGAAAGCAAAAATAAATTTTCTCTTCTCAAAAGTAATTTTAAGCATGTGTTTCAATATGGTAGAGTGTATTAATTATTGGCATAGACATTAATTTATCAGAATTATTTGTTCATTTTCCTTTGTTGCTATTTTAAATTAAAAGATGAGTTTTTAAAATTTCCCAAACCAACCTAATGACCAAAAAGTGTTAATGGACTGAAAGAAAGAGAAATGGAGAGTTGACACAGACAACTTGAATGTGGGTAAATGGATGAAAGTATTGTTGAGACACTTTGAACCATGTATTCTGCATTGGTAATCAAGTCCACCTACAGCAATCACAAAAATATTACCAGTAAAGTCTAATATATTTTCTAGTTATGGGTGAACAACCTGGAAATATGAAACCCAAATATGACATTTTAAAATAAATTCTTTTTCTAAAAAAAAAAAAAAAAAAAAAAAAAAAAAAAAAGATAAAAAAAAAAAAAAAAAAAGACAAAGGTAACTTCTGATGCCTAACAGGATCCTACCTTTAATGAATGCAATAAGCTAACCAGGTCTGTTTCAGAACAGCAAACAGCAGGAATGCCAGGCTCCTGGTGTCGGCTCCAGCTCTTTCCTGTGTCTTTCCAAAGGCCTTTACCTTATCTCAGCAGGCCCAGGGGTGTGTGTGTGTGTGTTTGTGTGTGTGTGTGTGTAGGCGGAGGGAAGAGAGGCAGAGAGGAGAAACTCTGTTCTGCCTCATGTATGGAAATTTAGATTAATGGAAAGATGATGGATGAAGGACGAATACGTGGATTATTGCAAAATTTTGATTTGTTCTTTACCTGTTTGCCAAAAGATTAAGGTAATATGTGGATTACCATTCACAACTTTATAAAACAAAAGAGGTATCACTTGCCATAAGTAAAAAGTAAATGTAAAACCAAATATACCAAGAAGTTTGGCCATGACTTCAATCCCTTTCCTAGTGCTAGTGGGGTTTGTATTCTAGATGTTAAACAGAAGACATAAGGTCGTTCTTATTCCTAGAGTTACTCAGATGTTTGCACTGGGTAAAGAGCTTTCTCTTAATCTTTGAGAGCTGGGTTTTTGTTTTTAAAAAAGACATTGGGATATGTCATGGTTTTATTCTAACAAAAGACAGCAATGCCAAATGTGTCCGCAAAACATTATTTTCTCCTGGAAGCAAACTCAAGCAAGAATTTGTCATGTGGTCTTAGTTTGATGTGACAAGATGATCTAGTAATATTTTGCAAAGAATATAAAGATATTGTTCAACCTTGAGATTATTATATTAAACATGCAAAACCATGTAGCGTAGGTGATGGGATTTTGTCTTCTGATAAATTTATACAGTAACTAGAATCTAAATAATGAAGATGAATAGCTAGCATGCCAATTAAGTCATCTATCTGAAACATCAATTTTCTCTACTTAAATCTTGCCAGTCCCTAGATCCTAATCAATTCCTGTTCAGACTTTTTATAATTAGTGAATGTTATAGACTGAATGTTTATGTTACGTGTTGAAGCCCTAACCCCCAGTATGGCCATATATAGAGATAAGGCTTCCAAGGAAGTAGGTAAGGTTGAATGAGGTCATAAGTAATTAAGGTCAAATGTTCTGATCTTATAAGAACACCAGTCATATCAGAGCAGGTGAGGTCCTGATAAGAAGGGACCCCAAAGAGCCCCCTCTCTCGGCACGTACACACCGAGGTGATGACAGATGGAGAAGGCGGCTATCTGCAAGCCAATAGGAAGGGCCTCACCAGGACCCAAACTCTGGTGACACATTGATCTTGGACTTTTAGCCTCCATTAATTTCTGTGGCTTCAGCCACCCAGTTGATGGTATAGGTTTGTTATAACAGCCTGAGGAGCCTAGTGCACCAAATGAATAGATCATTATTTACAGATCTTGTTTCCCCTCCATCTTCCCCACTAGAATGTAAGATTCTTGTGGACAGAGATTTCTGTCTTCTTTGCTCATTGATGTAACCTCAGTGTTAAGAATGCGGCTTGCACCTGATTATGATCCACAAGTGTCTGTTAAATGAACAAATATTCTAGGACTGCAACGGAATCCTCTTCGAATTGTGTTCACTTTGCTCCTCTCTTTCTCTGACACTCTCTCTCCTCCCTTCTAGCTTGCACCCAGACTGCCTCTGTTGCTACTGGAAACTGGTTCTTCAGTTCCCACAGTGCACTGATGCTCAGCATAGCTCTCAGTGCTATTTGTAGTAGGTTACTGTTGTTAAAGATGTTCTGGTCAGTACCACTGGATTTCAGCTAGGAGCAAGAATCCATTCTTAGACACATATTTGTTATATTTTGCACATCCCTTGAAAAGCCAGCAATGATGATGAGGTCCGTTTTGGAATTTGGCTCTGCCACTTAACACATTCTCCACAAGTTAGGTTATTTAATCTCAGCACCATTTCTCCTCTAAAGGTGAACATGGGACTTGCTCAGCCACAACAAGGCTGAAAGGGTTAAATGCTATGTGAAATGTGCGGCCTGAAGCTAAGCACAAGCAATGAGGCCACCGGAGTCACAAAATGCAACTGTCTTGTGAGTCTCACCTTTCTTTACCAACATTTATTTATCTTGCCTTAAGGAGTTGCCTGTCCCCAGTGTCTAAGTTGAACTTTAGTAAGTTGAGCACTTTGAGGCTCACCTGGCTGGCAATTTACACCCCAAAAACATCGCATTGCCTTGCATATGTTCCAAACTTCCAAAGCGAATAAAGCAACCAGAAAATAATTTATGTCTGAAAAAGTTAATGAATCACATTGGATGAATAACAACACTTCTGTTTTACACACAGAGAACACATTATTTGTGGTTGGCACTATGCTTGGTTCAGGGGTGCAAAATTAAGGCAAAACCAAAACCGCAGCCTCCACTGCAAGCACTCAGTAAGTAATTGAGTGTGGATATTTATTTCTGCCAAATCTCAAGTGGGATTTTAATCCCAGCTGTTGAAGGTGGAGCTTGAGGGGAAGTATATGGATCACGGGGCGGATCCTTCCTGAATGGCGTAGGCCAACCCTTTGATGATAATTGAGTTCTCACTGTGAGTTCACACAAGCTCTGGACATTTAAAAGTGTGTGGCATCTCCCCCTCGCTCATTCTCTTGCTCCTGCTTTGGACATGTGACCTGCTTGCTCCCACTTTGCCTCCTGCCATGACTGGAAGCTTCCGGAGGTTCTGCAGAAGCAGATGCCAGCACTATGCTCTGTACAGCCTGCACAACCATGAGCCAATTAAATCTCCTTTCTTATCAATTACCCATCCTCAGATTTTATTTTTATTTTATTTTATTTTACTTTAGGTTCTAGGGTACATGTACAGGTCGTGCAGGATTGTTGCACAGGTGCATACTATATCCAGCATTTCTCCCCATGTTATCCCTCCCCATCCTTCCCACTCCCTGC
Source organism: Cebus imitator (assembly GCF_001604975.1). Taxonomy (NCBI): domain Eukaryota; kingdom Metazoa; phylum Chordata; class Mammalia; order Primates; family Cebidae; genus Cebus; species Cebus imitator. The sequence goes on along the minus strand of NW_016107500.1, from coordinate 3,645,987 downwards.
TGTTCCTTCCCAGCCCCTCCCAACTGCCCCAGTGTGTGATGCTCCTCTCCCTGAGTCCACGTGTTCTCATTGTTCAACACCCACCTATGAGTGAGAACTTGGGATGTTTGGTTTTCTGTTCTTGTGTCAGTTTGCTGAGAATGATGGTTTCCAGATTCATCCAAGTCTCTACAAAGGACGCAAACTCTTCGTTTTTTATGGCTGCATAGTATTTCATGGTGTATATGTGCCACATTTTCTCTATCCAGTCTATCATTGATAGGCATTTGGGTTGGTTCCAGGTCTTCGCTATTGTAAACAGGGCTAAATTGAGCCTACATGTACATGTGTCTTTATAGTAGAACAATTTATAGTTATTTGGGTATATGCCTAGTAATGGGATTGCTGGGTCAAAAGGAATTTCTATTTCTAGATCCTTGAGAAATTGCCATGCTGTCTACCATAATGGTTGAATTAATTACATGCCCACCAACTGTGTAAGAGTGTTCCTATTTCTCCACATCTTCATATACCTAGAAATACAACTAAAAAATGATGTAAAGGACCTCTTTAAGGAGAACTACAAAACACTGCTGCACGAAATAAGGGAGGACACAAACAGATGGAAAAATATTCTATGCTCGTGGTTAGGAAGAATCAATATAGTGAAAATGGCCATACTGCCCAAAGTAATTTACAGATTCAACGCTATTCCCATCAAGCTACCAATGACCTTTTTCAAAGAACTGGAAAAAAACACTTTAAAATTCATATGGAATCATAAGAGAGCCTGCATAGCCAAGACAATCCTAAACAAAAAGAACAAAGCCAGAGGCATCACACTGCTGGACTTTAAACTATACTACAAGGCTACAGTAATCAAAACAGCATGGTACTTGTACCAAAACAGAGACATAAACCAATGGAATAGAACAGAGGCCTCAGAAGCAACACCACACATCTACAACTATCTGATCTTTGACAAATCTGGCAAAAATAAGCAATGGGGAAAGGACTCCATGTTTAATAAATGGTGTTGGGAAAACTGACTAGCAATGTGCAGAAAGCAGAAACTGGACCCCTTCCTGTCACCTTACACTAAAATTAACTCCAGATGCATTAAAGATTTAAACATAAAACCTAACACCATAAAAACACTAGAGGAAAACGAAGGAAAAAGCATCCAGGACATAGGCATAGGCAAGGACTTCCTGACTAAAACACCACAAGCAATGGCAACAAAAGCCAAGATAGGCAAATGGGATTTAATTAAATTTCAGAGCTTCTGTACAGTAAAAGAAACCATCATTAGAGCGAACCCGCAACCAACAGAATGGGAAAAAATTTTTGCAATCTACCCATCTGACAAAGGGCTAATATCCAGAATCTACAAAGAAATAAAACAGATATACAAGAAGAAAACAACCCCATTGAAAAGTGGGCAAAGGATATGAACAGACACTTTTCAAAAGAAGACATATACGAAGCCAACAAATATATGAAAAAATATTCATCATCATTGGTCATTAGAGAAATGCAAATCAAAACCACATTGAGATACCATCTCACGCCAGTTAGAATGGAGATCATCCTCAGTCTTTTCTTTTTTTTTTTTTGAGACGGAGTTTCACTCATGTTACCCAGGCTGGAGTGCAATGGCTCGATCTCGGCTCACCGCAGCCTCCGCCTCCTGGGTTCAGGCAATTCTGCTGCCTCAGCCTCCTGAGTAGCTGGGATTACAGGCACGCGCCACCATGCCCAGCTGATTTTTTGTATTTTTAGTAGAGACGGGGTTTCACCATATTGACCAGGATGGTCTCGATCTCTTGACCTTGTGATCCACCAGCCTCGGCCTCCCAAAGTGCTGGGATTACAGGCGTGAGCCACCGCGCCCGGCCCCAGTCTTTTCTTCACAGCAGTGCAAGAATGGCCTAACACAGCATGAGAATGGGCAGGAAGGTGGGAGAATGTTTTTTGACTCCATTTTGCCCTTTCTTCGTCACTCATGCTGCTTCCAGGAGCATTTTGCTTGTCAGAGCACAAATTCAAAAACAGGAACAAATAAAGTAATAGTTTGTATTTACTATTCTTTTTTTGTTTGTTTACTTTCTTTTTTTTTTCCATTTATTTATTTTATTGCATTTTAGGTTTTGGGGTACATGTGAAGAACATGCAAAATTGTTGCATAGGAACACACGTGGCAGTGTGATTTGCTGCCTTCCTCCCC
>NW_016107500.1:3586205-3641606 GCF_001604975.1 Cebus imitator | reverse complement strand
GCTTTTTGATGTGCTATTGCAATCGGCTTGTCAGTATTTTATTGAAGATTTTTGCATCTATGTTCATCATGGATATTGGCCTGAAGTTTTCTTTTCTTGTTGAGTCTCTACCGGGTTTTGGAATCAGGATGATGTTGGTGTCATAAAATGATTTGGGAAGAATTCCCTCTTTTTGTATTGTTTGGAATAGTTTCAGAAGAAATTGTTTGTTTACTTTCAAAACAACAGTTTGTGGCTTCAGTGTGAGGGAAGTCATGGATACAATTTCCCATAGTGATTCACAGGAAGAAATGACCAGAAGAAACTGTCTGCCAGCTCCTGCCATGCTGAAGGACCCTTGGCCAACTCGAGGACCACATGGAGAGGAGGGGCGGTCTGCCACAGACCACTGCGAACTGTCACACTGAAAGTACTTGGGCAGCAAAGTCATCTGCTAACCACTCCAGCAAGAACACCCTGGGCACAGGTGCCAGCCAGACAAGGAACTGCTCTTCTTGACACAAAAAAGAAGGCAGAGTGGTGTGGAAGAGATGCTCAGCACCTATAGTCCAGCACTCAGTAGGGCTGGGCAGAATAGAGCTCAATAGTTTAGAGGTGCAGATGGAGGCCTGTCCTATGCCACAGTCAACAAATGCACCAAAGTGATGGCAGATAGAGAGTTATCCAGCTACATGATACCACGTGCAGACCCCTGAACAGTGGGAGCTGACAGGCTTGGCCTTGAAGATGGAGATCCTGGAGGAGTTTTACCCCAACCTGAAACCAGCTCTTGGAGCAGCAACTGGAACTTTACAAAGCTGTGTCCAGATCTACCCTGGAGACTGAAGTCTCTGTCGCAGCTCCCATGAGCAATGAATTGGCGGCACCTCAGCAGATCAACAGACAGCTTTGCTTTTCCACTCTAATAACAGTCTGTATGATGGCAATAATGGTCACTTCTTTAGAGAGCCCATGTGCTTTTTGTCTTGAGGGCTTGTCAGTGTTCTTTGCTTGAATCCATACCATGTGGTGATCCAAGTGCTGCAATCAACCAGAACGATCTTTCTGTTCCCATAGTTCCCCAGCTATCAATTTTCCCGCTAGGTTGATGAGAGAGGTTCAGTGTGCAAAATATATTTTAGTAACTTTATAAACATGTATAATTGTTTTCTATTTGGCAATTGCTTAGAAGTTCAGGGCAGGTATACAAGGTTACTTTCCTTGTAAATTTAGAGAAGACTCAAGAATTTGCACCCAAACCCCATGGTGGTAGCTCAGTGGGCCTCAGTGTCTCTGTGGCTGTGGAGGTGGGCATGGCTTAAAGATCTCCCAAGATGTGCCAGGGTGCTTAGGACACAGTGAGAGCTCAAAAGAGGTAACGTTATGATGTATGACCATTTGGGGTTGAGACCTACCTGGTGAAGTTTCGTTGGACATGCAGCATAACTTCTCTTTTATTGATATGTCTACACCCATTGCTGTGGCTTCAAAGCTGGATTTCCTGTTAACATGCCCATCTGAAGGTTTTGCAATTTTGGAGTGTGTTTTCTAAAGTCCTACTAAGCACACAGGTAGAAATAGTAATGGCAACAAGACAAGCTGTTGACCCCTCTTCATTGTCATGCTGATATTTACTATCTCATGGAAACTCCGTGGGAAAAGTATTCCTACTGTCCAGTTGCTCAGATAATAAAATGAAGGATCACCTAGGTAATTGATGGCAGATACAAAACTAGCCTTGTACACTTCTCTTCATCATAATCAGATCAAAGAGGCAGCGGATCGGGGCATGCTTTTCTTTGGTACCTCTGAAGAAAAGTCTGCATATGGCTATGCTGAACCCAAAGCAGTGAAGTGAGAGGCTGGAACATGACTACCGCATTTCTGCATCCAGCTCTTCGAAGCTATGTTCTTGAGTTTGCCCCGTTGAGGTCTTGGCAGCCCATGATGCATGAACTACTGCCTCATTTGAAAATAGAGTAGTATCTAAACACGGAGCAAATCAAATGGGGGATTCTCTGCTCCAGCCAGGACACAGGACAGGACTCCTTGACTGAGTTTGGTTCTTTGTGATAGCCTGACATGTGTTAAGAGACATAAAATAAAGTTCAAAGAGCATTCTTGATACATTCCTCATGTCTCTCTAATTACGGTTCTAAGAATTTCAACAACTTGGTATGTAGACTTCATCTTTCACTTGATGTTAAACGTACCATGAGTGAGGATGACATTGCCCATTTCTGGAAAGAAGAATGCATGCCTGGGAGTGAAATACGAGGGCATGGGATGCCTATGACAAGTTTACTGCAAACAGGAGGAGGAGGACAGCTCAGTGGAGCAGAAGTCCAGTGCTTTGCCCTGAGCTCTGCACAGGCAAGAAACCTGCTGTCAGGGAGACACTGAGCGTGGAGCAGAAGACTACGGTCCTGGCAGCCTCTGCAGGCTCCTCAGTGGTTACCAGCTGGCTTCTAGGCAGCCTGGCTCTCCTGGTAGAGATTTGGAATCACTCAGGGGCACCGGGGAGTGTTTCCGTGCAAAATGTGAGCGGGTGGAGTGTGGACAACCCTTTGTAGCAAGGCCCATGCCTCGCATTTGACACACCAGTGCAGTTACTGATGAGAAAAATTGTTTTGACAAGTTCAAGATCCTTCAAAACCAGTCTCCTCCCCAGGCCTGAGGAATGTGATATGAGAAGGGGGACGCAGATGCTGATAGGGTCAACATAACATAAAGCAGTTCCCTTCCTGGACCATAAATCTGCATGAGAAGCTGGGAGAGGGGGCACGTCCGCTGTGTTTCGTCATACTCCTGTTTCTTTCTTTTGAATCCCCTGTTAGGTGTATGATTAAGCTACTTTTGCTTGACCTTGAGACCTCTCAACAACCAATATGTTGCCTTAAAATGAATTCAGCTTCAAAACATTTGACCTATGAATATACTCATCATTTAACCTGTTACACAAAGACCATCCTAATTCAATCATGCATTCCCCTGGGTTTCCTTAGGGGAAACGCTCTTGGTACATATAGGAAAAGAAAGAAAAAGTCTGAAGACACCAGATATAATCCCTCTTAAATATTTATTATTGACCTTCATTTCATGGTAAAGAAGAAATGACTGTTAATTATGTAAGTGGAAAGGAGAAATTAGTCTACATCTATAAATAAATAAGGGCTGAGTGCACTAAAATATCTATTATGTTGATGTATGTTTCATAATTCACTCTGCCTTCCATAAGACAATGTTTAAAAACACCAAGAATGCTAACTGGCATACAGCAGGCACTTAGCAAGCCTATTGTTGATTTTGGCACTTAACAACCTGGGTTGATTTTGAATAATGAATAATGCTTAATAGTGAATTTATTTTGGATTACTTTCTTAGCAAATAAAAATGTATTTTAATTGTGGTATGTTGCTGCTAAAAATAAGATATAAATTCCCATCCATAGGCAATCAGTTCTTAGATCATCTGTAGAGAATACATCTTATTAATTGCTGCATTCAACCCAGTGTCACTTACTAGTGGCCAGATATACCCAAGCCATTTCAATAGTAAGGAAACAAATAAGCCACTTCTGATAATTTATAAACCTTCGCTCGTAGATTTTCTAAACGCTCTTTTTGTTTGCTATCTGTTAAAGTTTTCTTCAGCAGGAATATTTCTCTATATAAACCCTCTTGTTGGAGGGCGACTGGCCCCTCCATACAGCCAGAATCAGCAGGGAAGCCTGGTGTTCAAGAGACCCTGATAGATGAGAAGGCCTGTTATCCTTCTCAGTGGAACCGGGAGGAAAATGAATGACCTGGCTTTCTAGAGGCTTCAAGGACAAGGAAACCCGTGAGTTCTATGGGAACATAAAATTTCGAGGGATCAACCCTACTGTGGAAGGTGACTTAAGCCAACCAACGATAATAAACAACAAATAGTGAAAAATAAAACAATATCCAAAAGTCATTGGAAAACAAGGAAGAATTTTTTTGCTCTTTATGGTTTAAATATTCAAAAGCTGAGAGGTCTATTAGAGGATATTGCAAAGAGTCCATCTAAGCCACCATATTTTCTTGAGTTATGTAATCACTGTGAACATTGATGATCTACATTTCCATTTGATTTTCAGTATTTGCTTTCTTGTGATCTTTCTTTCTGATCATCTGAGCTAGCAAATGAAAATATGCGGCAATAGGTTTAAGTTATATTTTCCTCACGCATATCACATGGAGATCCCTGTGATAATGTGGAGCGGAGATTGAAAATTGATTGAAAAAATATTAAGGAAAATACCACATCTGCACAAAACCCTTTAAAAAGCCAAACATTTCCCCAAGACACTATAATTGAAAATAAGGTAAAGAACGTCTTCTGTCATGATGTTTTTAAAGATGAAATACTCTCGACCTCATTCCTGCCTCTGTCAGCACCCGTGTGTATTCTTCCAAAAGAAGCCGGGGGAGACATACAAACAACCGCCTTCGTTTCCCAAAATGTAGCTTCTAGTTTATGAAAGCTCATTTTGTCTTAGTAGACTTCAACATGTGTCTTCAAAAAGCATCCAAACACACACACTGTCCGTAACTGGGATTCTTGCCCAGCTGAAAAATTTAAACTCAAGGGGCAGTACTGTCTGGGTTTTATTAATGTCCAAGCTACACACATTCCTCCTGTCCCGGGAATTTGTCAAAAAGGCAAGTGACAGGCAAACAGAGAGCTCTCACCTCATTTATAATGTAGAAATACTTGATTGGAAAGCCATGTTTCAAAATGTACAAGTTCAAACTTGCACCTGACGAAGACCGGGTGGGGTGAAGGGCATCAGCGTGCCAGTGTCAGCACTGACCCAAGCCAGGTTTGTATGTTCAACATTGTGGTAAATTGGATACGCAGGGAATGCATTTATTTTTATCTGGCCATGAAGTTTTGGTTTATAGGAATGTCAGAGAGCAGTAACCTAATGACCCCTCAGTGTTCTGGAGCCGCTCACCAGGGTCTTAGATCTGATGAGATTTTGGATGTCAGCATAGGGGAGGCAGAACTAAAGTGAAAAAATTCCACCCTGTAAAATGGTAACTATTTTCTAAATTTCATCTATGAAGGCAAAAAACTCTTCTCCAACGACTGCACTTGTCATAAGTGTATAGATGCGGCTAAAGAGAACACTAGGAGGGAAATTAAGATGAAAAATTTGCCTCATTGATTGCTTTTGCAGTTACCTCATCAAAATTACTAGAGTCAATTTTCTTAAAACACATTGTGTGGAGTTGGTGGCCTCTCTTCTATGTTGAAAACATTCGTGAACTCAACAACTGAGTAAAAGCAAATTTGATCTGACAGGACCCAAGGTTGGCTGAGAAACGACACTGCAAATATTTCTCCTTCCCCGGCTGCTGGGTGAAACCTTGATAACAAACGATAATGGTTGTGGGGTAATGGATCACCTCCAGGGGTCCCGGGCCCTGCCAGCGTAGCGCCCGAACTCACTGTTTGCAACACTTCCTGTCTCCCTCCTCTACCTGCTATTTATTCCACCTGATATATCTTCCTAGATTAGCTTCGTGAACACCTGGTCGATTCCGAGGATGCTTGTGGAGGAGGGAGGGATCCCAACGATGTTCAGCTGGCGGTTTTGGCATCGCACAGTTTGGGTTCTAAAATGCAGAGGCTGACATGTTCTTCATTCCCTTATCTTCTTCCATCAGACTGGCTGTTGTACAGCTTGCATTCTACTTCATAGCTGCACCCTGCACTGTTCTGGCCCTCTGGTTGCTACTTGCAGAAGCAAATATGAATACGATCAAACAAACTACAACCCCATTCCCAGAAGACACATAGCATCAGGGTGGCGGGGCTCAGCTGTAACACCACTGCCAATGAAAGGCAGTGCACACGGACTCCACGGCCTGGACACGGTGTATATTAGAAGATCCAAGCATGCAAGCATTCAGGGTCTCTATTTATTTGAGTAATCATACTCTATGTTTGTTCATTATCAATTAATAAAAATCTACATTGTTAAATTGTATCCACAAATAAGTCTCATTTGATGCATCTCTCAGGAGAGCTCAGTTAAGGTTTTAAACTCACATTTTCCAACTTTTGTTTAAAAGTCAACGTTTATTTAAGCATGTGTGTAATAGTACATGAATGCAAGATGCAGTTTTTTCTCTTTTCTTGTCTCCCATTTTCCTTCCTCTTGTCTTGCATATACAGCAATCAATGTCACCTAATGTCCAACTAATGTATCTTTGATGGTCGCCTATATTATGTGACAAGTCATTATAAATTTCACTGTCTCACTGTTTCTGTAGGTCTGGTGTTGGCTTTGCTGGATTGTCTGCTAAGGTCTCACAACACTGACATCCAGGTGCTGTCTGGGCTGTGTCCTTATCTGGAAGCTTAACTGGGGTAGGATCTACTTCTAAGCCCCACAGGTTACTGGCAGGATTCATTTTCTCTTTATCCCAGAATTAATGGCAGCTTGCCTTTTCAAAGCCAGCAAAGGAAAGAATCTCTGCTGTTTCAAATCTCTTTCATCTAAACCTGCTTTTAAAGGACTAACCAGAAGAGGCCAGGTCCACCTAGGTGAATACTGTTTGATGAATTTAAAGTCAATGAAGTGGGTATCTGTTTTTTTTTTTTGAGACAGAGTTTCGCTCTTGTTACCCAGGCTGGAGTGCAATGGCGCGATCTCGGCTCACCGCAACCTCCGCCTCCTGGGTTCAGGCAATTCTCCTGCCTCAGCCTCCTGAGTAGCTGGGATTACAGGCACGCGCCACCATGCCCAGCTAATTTTTTGCAGTTTTAGTAGAGACGGGGTTTCACCATGTTGACCAGGATGGTCTCGAGGGTATCTGTTTTAATCGCTAAGGCTGCTGTAACAAAATACCTTAGACCAGTCCAGTCGTGGTGGCTCACGCTTGTAATCCCAGCACTTTGGGGGGCGGAGGTGGACAGATCATGAGGTCAAGGAATAGAGACCATCCTAGCCAACATGGTGAAACCCCATCTCTACTAAAAGTACAAAAAATTAGCTAGATGTGGTGGTGTGTGCCTGTAGTCCCAGCTACTTGGAAGGCTGAGCCAGGAGGATTACTTGAACCTGGTAGGCAGAGGTTGCAGTGAGCCAAGATCGTACCACTGCACTCCAGCCTGGTGACAGAGCGAGACTCCATCTCAGAAAAATGAAATACCTTAGACTAGGCAATTCCTGAAGAAGATACAGTTGTTTCTCACAGTTCTGGAGGCTCGGAGTTCCAAGACCAAGGCACTGGCAGGTTTGGTACCTGGTGAGGGCTACTCACAGATGGTGATATCTAGGTGTCTGCACAGGGCAAAGGAGATAGAAGGTCCAGGCAGCTCATTCAAGCCTCTTCATAAGAGCATTTGTTAGTTAATCCCACTCACCAGGCAGAGCCCTGGTAACTCAATCATGTCCCTAAATATGCCACCACTGGAATCCCACCATGATTGGGATTGAGTTTCTGCATGAATTTTACAGGGTTTCAGATGTTCAAACCATAGTAGGACCTTTATTATATCTAAAAAATTCTTCACTTTTCCCATATAATGTAACAAATCACAGCTATGTTAGCCTGGCATCTTTGCCATGTTGGATTTGTTAGAAGCAAGCTGCAGAACCCAGGCTCATGCCAAGGAAGGCACTGCAAAAAAGCATAGACACTGCTTGCAAAACATCCTTCTATATTTTACATGCATTAATAGAATCAAAATTTATATGTGTTAACATATAGGTCCCTACCCTGACAGTGACCTAACAATTGTCATTGCTGTCCACAGGACACAAAGGCTTTATCGTGAACTCCACAACAAGCCTTTGACTAAAGACTGTGGAGCCCTGTGGAGCAGGCCTGAATGAGGGTGACTGACAGGAATCAGTGGGTGGGCATCCAAGCTCCTCTGATGCTTGGTTGTGACCACTCTGAGGTTCACTCCTCTGTCTTACAATACCTGGCAGGACTGAGCCCTAGGTTTTAGAGGTAACATGCTTAACATTACGTCTTGTCTCAGCTGCTCCCTTCCCTCTCTCGTTTCCACAATCCTCTTCTGAGCCTTCCTGAGGTCACTTCCCGACTGAGCACCTGCCCTTGGGTTTCTGACTCAGCTCTGGACCTGGAGAGCCCACACAACACAGGTTTTGTGACCTTTACAAACGGGGTTTTGGAAGTGCTCCCTTGGCATGGGTGTGGGAACTAGAACTACTGTAACAATGTACTGGGGATGTGGCAGCTTAACAGAAAAGTATCCTCTCACAGGTCTGGAGGCTGCAAGCTGGAGATCAAGGTGTCTGTAGGCCTAGTTCCTTCTGAAGCTGTGAGGGAGAATCTGTTCCATCCTTTTCCCCAGCTTCTAGGGTTTTGCTGACAATCTTTGGTGATTTTTGCTTGTAGAAGGGTCACTGCAATCTCTGCCTTCATTCTTACATCGCATTCTGTGTGTGTGTGTGTGTGTGTGTGTGTAAGTGCATGTCCAGATTTCCCCTTTTTAAAAGGACAAGAAAGCATCTTCAATAAAGCTTGTCCATAGAACAAATTATTTATTAAAGAAGCTTCTTTGTCCTTATAAAAAGTCACAGTGTTTGATAGCACAATAAGAGGACTATACTTAAATAATTTACTATATATTTTCAAAAAGCTAGAAAAAAGGATTTCGAATGTTCACATCACAATGAAATAACGAATGTTTAAGGCCATGGATATCCTAATTGCCCTAATTTGATCTTTACACATTGTATGCTTGTATCAAAATCTCACATGCACCCAAAGTTACTGTAACTTTATTGCATTTGTTTATTAGTTATAACAGTGTTGGATGGAATCTTAAGGGTTTTCTGCATATAAAATTATGTCATCAGCAAAAAGTGACACTTTCATTTAAAAAAATCTTATTTGGATGACTTTTCTTTCTTTCTTTTGTCTAATTGCTCTGGCAAAGACTTCCAGTATTATGTTAAATAGAAATGATGAGAATGGACATCTTGATTTTGCTTTAGGTCTTAGAGAAAAGGGTTGCAATGTTTTACCATTGAGTATAATGTTCTCTGTGAATTTATCAGATATAGCCTTTATCGTGTTGAGATACCTTCTTTCTATATTTAATTCATTGAGTGTTTTTGTAATGAAACGATGTTGAATTTTAACAGATTCTTTCTCTGGATCTAATGAGATGATCATGATTTTTTTCTTAAATTCTCTTAATTATTTGCATAATTTGAACGATCCTCACATTGAGGAATCGATTCCACTTGATCATGGTCAATGATCCTTTCGCTGAGTTATTGAACTTGACTTGCTAGTATTTTGTTGAAGACCTTTGCATCTATGTTAATTGAGGATATTAACCTACAGCTTTTCTTTCCTCGTGATGTCCTTTTCTGTTTTGGTGTCAGAGTAATGTGGGTCTCATAAAAAATGTTTGGCAGCATCTCCTCCTTTTTGACTTTTTGGAAGCTTCTGAAGGAATGGCATAAGTTCTTTAAATATTTGACAAAATTCAGCAGTGAAGCCATCAAAGCCTGGGCTTTTTTGTTGCTGTTTTGACATGGAGTCTTGCTCGGTCACCCAGGCTGGAGTGCAATGGCAGGATCTCAGCTCACTGCAACCTCTGCCTTCTGGGTTGAAGGGATTCTCCTGCTTCAGCCTCCTGAGTAGCTGGGACTACAGGCGCCCACCACCACACCTAGCTAGTTTTTTGTATTTTTAGTAGAGACTGGGTTTCACCGTGTTATGCAAGATGGTCTCAATCTTCTGACCTTGTGATGAGCCTGCCTTGGCCTCCCAAAGTGCCGGGATTACAGGCATGAGCCACTGTGGAAGCCTCAGCTACTTTTAATGGAATACTTATTACTGATTTAATCTACTTACTAGCTATTGGTTCTTCAGATTTTTTAATTATTCAATCTTGATAGGTTAATATTTCTACAAATTTATTCATTTATTCTAGGTTATCTATTTTTTTGCATATACATAACCAGTTCTAATAATCTCATGAGTTTATAGTTCACTGGTATCAGTCATAATGTCTCCTCTTTCATTTTCTTAAACTTTTATTTGAATCTTCTCTCTTTTTTTTCTTAGTCTAGCTAAAGGTCGGTCAGTGTTGCTTATCTTTTAATGATCAATTTTTTGTTTCATTGATCTTTTCTATTTTTTTTTTCTAGCCTTTATTTTATTTATTTCCACTTGAGTCTTTCTTATTTCTTTCTTTCTGCTGACATTGGGCTTTATTTATTCTTCATTTTTCATTTCCTTGAAGCCTAATGTTTATTTGAGATCTTTCTTTTTGGATGTGGGTGTTTATTGCTTTAAATGTTTCTCTTAAAACTGTCTTGTTACATCTGGTAAGTTTTGGGATGTGTGTTTTCATTTTCATTTGTCTCATGATATTTTTACATTTTCCTTTTATTTTGACTTATTGATAGGAACAGTTTTAATTATTCTGCACTTGTTAATCTCCTGAATTTTTTTCCATTATTAGTGTCTTGTTTCATACCATAGTTGTCAGAGAAGACCACTGATATGATGTCAGTCTTCTTAAATTTGCTAAGACTGGTTTTGTGGTTTCACACGTGATCTATCCTAGAAGGACTGTTCCGTATGTGCTTAAGAAGTTCTAATATTCCATTACTGTTGGATAGAATATTCAATGTATGTCTCTTAGGTCAATTTGGTCTAAAATATTGTTCAAGTTCAATGTTTCCTTATTAATTATCTGTCTGGATGATCTATCCATTATAGAGAGTTTGGTATTGAAGTCCCCTACTATTATTGTATTACAATCTCTCTCTTCTTTCAGATCCTTTCATATGTGCTTAATATATCCAATGTTGGGTGCATATTGATTTATAATTGTTGGAGCCTCTTGATGAATTGACAAAATTATCTTTATATAATTTCCTTCTTTATCTCTTTCTACAGTTTTTGACTTTAAGTTTCTCTTAAACACCCTTACATTCTTGTGGTTTCCATTTCTGTGAAATCATTTTTCATCTCTTCACCTTTAGCATCTGTGTATCCTGAAAAGAAAGGTGAGTATCTTGTAAGGAGCATATAGCTGGGTGTTTTTAACCCATTCTCTTACTATATGTCTTTTTTTTGGATAATTGAATCCATTTGCATTTAAGATAATTATTAATTGGTCAGAAATTTCTACTGTCATTTTTTGTACATATTTTGTTTCTTTCTCCCTCTCTTGCTGTTTTTAATTGCGGTTTAATGATTTTCTAAAGAGGTATGTTTTCATTCTTTCTATTATATTTGTGTGTGTGTGTCTGTGTCTGTGTGTCACATGTGCATGCATCTTCTATACATTTTTGCTTTGTGTTAATCATAAGGCTACATAGAACATATTGCAATAGTCTATTTCAAGCTGATAATTGTGATTACATACAATTCTATACTTTTATTTCACCCTTATTTTATCTTTTATTTATTTATTTATTTATTGAGACATTTTCTTGCTCTCTCTCACTGGAGTTCAGTGGACCAACCTTGGCTTGCTACAACCTCTACCTCCCAGGTTCAAGAGATTCTCCTGCCTTAGCCTCTCGAGTAGCTGGGATTATAGGCATGTGCCACCACACCTGGCTAATTTTTTTGTATTTTTAGTAGAGATCGGGTTTCACCATGATTCCCAGGCTGCTCTCAAAATCCTGACCTCAGGTCATCTGTCCACCTCAGCCTCTTAAAGTGCTGGGATTACAGGAGTGAGCCATGGCACCCAACCTTATTTTACTTTTTGATACCAGAATTTACATGATTTTCTAATATGTATTTTCTGACTATTTCAGCTACAGTTGTTATTAGTAGTTCTGTAATTTAATCCTTGAACTAGAGATATAGTTGCATGATACACCACTGTTATGGTCCTGGAGTTTTCAGAATATGGTTCTATATTACTTATACCATTGAGTTTTGTGCTTTCGTAGCTTTTAGGATATTAATTAGTGGTTTTGTGTTTCAGATTAAAAACCCCTTTCAGCAGTTTCTGTAAGTCAGATCTAATAGTTATAAACTCCCTTAGCTTTTGTTTGTCTGGCAAAGTTCATATTTCTCTCTCATTTTGGAAATACAGCTTTGCAGGATGAAATAATCTTGGTTGTTCTTTTTTTGCGTGTTTTGTTTTTCTTCACCACTTTAAATATATTATTTCACTACCTCCTGGCTTGCAGGATTTCTGTTGAGAAATCACCTGATAGTCATATAGGGACTCCTTTGTATGTGATATGTTTCTTTGTCTCTTAGAATTCTCAGAATTTTCTTCTTTGTCTTTGATTTTGGACAGTTCTTGGTGAACTCTTCTTTGAGTTTAATTTTCTTGGAGATCTCTGTACTTGCTGTACCTGGATGTTGGTCTCTTTCCTCAGAGTTAAATTTTCTTGGAGATCTGTGCACTTGCTGTACTTGGATGTTGGTATCTTTCCTCAGATTAGGTAGATTTACAATCTTTTAAATATGCTTTCTGACTCTTTTTTACTACCTTCTTCTTAAATGTCTATCATGTACACATTAGTTCTCTTGATGGTGTCCCATAATTTCCGTAGGCTTTCTTCATGCTTTTAATGTATTTACTTTTTGTTCTTCTGATGGAATAATGTCAAAGGTCCTGTCCTCTATCCCACTGAATTTTTCTTTAGCTTTATGAAACTTGCTGTTGAGGCTTTCTTTTGCAATTTTCAGTTAGGTTATTGTATTCATCATTGGTAAGATTTTTATTTTTTCTATTCCTTTGTTAAACTTTTTGTTCTGCTTATGCATTGTTTTTTAAATTTCATTTAGTTTTATTATTTTGTGTTCATTGTTGGAGCTTAGTTCGTTTCTTCCAGAAATGCCATGTTTCAGTCTTTATAATCATTGTATCTTTGTGCTGATATCTGCCCATTTGAGAAGACAGCCACATTTACCATCTTTTACAGGTGTTCTTCATCAGGGATAGACCTTCATTACTTGATTTAGCTGGTAATAACCCTGGACAGAGGCCAAGGCAGGAGGATTGCTTAAGCTCAGAAGACCAACCTGGACAGCATGGTGAAACCCCATCTCTACAAAAAATTAGCTGGGTGTGGTGGTGCATGCCTATAGTCCCAGATACTCAGGAGGCTGAGATGAGATGATGGCTTGGGCCCAGGAGGTGAAGGTTGCAGTGAGCCAAGATGACACGATTGTACTCCAGCCTGGATGACAGAGACAGACCCTGTCTCAAAAAATAATAATAATAATAAAGAAATAAAATAAAAATAAAATAACCCTGGACAACAAGCTTGTTTTTAGGGTCTCTAAGTGGCTGGGCTGCTTCTTTGCTCTGAGTTTGGGTGGGATGGCTGGCTTGGCTGTGCTACGTGGTAAGACCACTGGCTGAGCTCTGGAATCAGGCTGTGCTGCTGGATGGTCACTGCAATTGCCCCAGGCTGGGTTGGGTCACAGGGTATATTCCCTGGCCAGGAGGCACCACTACTTAAGTTTAGTAGTTGAACAAGGTTGTGGACAGGGCCTGATGTTAGGTTGAGTTACTGATGAGAATGGATGGAATTAGCTGCTATGCTCAGTAGAAATGCACAGCTGGGCTTTTCCTTCCTGCCTGGATGAAACACCGATTGTGCTTTGAAGTCGCATGCTGTGCTGTTACATTTCCACTTACAGAGCAACTGGTCCCACTTCTTTGCTAAAGTTTGCTGTGGCAGTTGTCTCTGTCCCTGGGTGGGGCCCACAGTAAGGAATAAGGCTGGTTCTGGAAACTAGCCATCTGGGATTCAACCCAAGTCACGCTTGTCCCCATTTCTGGCAGTGACCAACTCCCCTTTGCTGTGAGTTGTGCCGTTAGCTTGTACCTCTGACTGGGCACCACAAGTGGCAGGTATAGAGAGCTACAAGCAAGGTTTGCATGCATGGTCACTGTGGGCTCTGCCTCCTTGCTTTCTTTCCTCCTGACCCCAGGTGATCCATCTGGGTCATTTCCTCCTATGTTCCCCTTGAGGAGAGACAAGGTGAACTTCCTGGGAAGTGCCTTAGAATGCTAGGGGAGCTGAATGTTCTTCTCCACTTCTCTTTTTTCTCCATAGAAACAGTAGTTCCTGGGGAATCCTCTGCACTCGGCACTGTGAAGACTTGGGGGAGGGAGAGATGAGACTCAGTGAAAGCTAGACTCTATTTCTCTTACCTTTCCCAAGAAGATTTTTTTTTTTTTTTTTTTTTTGAGACAGAGTCTCACTCTGTCCCTGGGCTGAAGGGCAGTGATGTGATCTTGGCTCACTGCAACCTCCACCTCCCAGGTTCAAGAAATTCCTTTGCCTCAGTCTCCCAGTAGCTGGGACTACAGGCATGCATCACCGTGCCCAGCTAATTTTTCTATTTTTTGTAGAAACAGGGTTTCACCATGTTGTCCAGGATGGTCTCTGTCTCTTGATCTTGTGATCCACCTGCTTCGGCCTTCCAAAGTGCTGGGATTACAGGTGTGAGCCACAGCACCCGGCCTTCATCCAGATTTTTTTCTATTCTATAGACAATAAACTAATTCCCAGGTTTAAGGATTTTAACTAAGGCGTTTTGTCTGTGGATGGTTGCTAATTAAAACTTTCTGTTGGGGGATGTGAGGCCTGGCATGTCTTATTCTGCCATCCTCTCGATGTCCTTCTTAAAAACAAACTTGTTTAAACGATATAATTTATCCGTTCATTGTTTACTTTTTAATATAAGCAGATGAATGCTTGGAGATGTGTGTGTATAACTG
Organism: Cebus imitator; assembly: GCF_001604975.1. Taxonomy (NCBI): domain Eukaryota; kingdom Metazoa; phylum Chordata; class Mammalia; order Primates; family Cebidae; genus Cebus; species Cebus imitator. The sequence continues at coordinate 3,626,888 of NW_016107500.1, read as the reverse complement.
TCTATTAATCAATGTGTATCTATCAACCCTCTGTCTAGCTGTCTATATCTCCATGTATCTATTATCTATCAAGAGTTGTTCTATTCATAAAACAACTGTTGTCACTCATTGGATATCAAGCAGCAGAGGACCGGAACTCCTGAGATAAGGGAAATAACAAGGTGGGTCTTTGTTTTAGGGGGCACTTTTCAGGAAGTGATGTAAAATAAAACATAAGCAGAACACAGTAGTCTCACTGAGGTGTGGTGAGAAAAATTAGGGTCCAAGAAGACTGAGGTATTTGAAATTTGCAGATCAAATCACTAAAAAAAAGGGAGCAACATAGAGCCAGAGCCTCCACATGGGGTCCCCTTGAATATTCAGCTGAATGCCTGCCTACAACCTGGGTTTCAGGTCAGATGGAGGGTGGACAATCAACAGCTACTGGGAAATTTCAAGGTTAACCACACAAAACTATGAACAGGGCTCTGAGACATTGATCTCTGAACAGTCAACGTGAAAAGTGCTGGCTCCAGGCTGCTGGGTGAGATGTTTGTGTAAATTTTCTGGATGACACCAAATTTTTTTTTTGCAGGAGGTATATAATGCTGCCTTTCAACCAGCAATATTGGAAAAAGTGCCTATTTCCAGGTAGCCTCAACAACAGAATAAGTTGTCAAACTCTTAGATGTTTGCCAGTCTGATAGTGAGAAGAGATATACGCTGTAGTTTTGATTTACCGTTCTCTAGTTATGAGGGAAATTAATGTCTTTTCATATGATTAAGCACTACCTGCATTTTTTACTATGATCTGTCTGTTTATGTCTAGCCCATTTTGTCACTGGAATTTCTTCTAACTTTTAGAAGTTCTTAGGTATTAGAGGTATTAACTTTTTGTCATGATATGAGTTGCAATTTTTTTCTAGTTTATTATTTATCTTTCTAGCATATATATATATATACACACACATATATACTTATATATATGTTTCTGCAAATTTTTTTATTATATACCCTTCATATAGTTTTATATATTATAAATATATAAATGTTGAATTTATAATCCCTTCTGGTATAGGATGAGATAGATGGATTTGACTTTACCTTTTCATCTGATTGCCTATCTCATTATTCTAACATCACTTAATGAAAAGTCCCTTTCTTCCCATTGACGTAAACTGCCATGTGTATCATATACTAAGTATCTACTTTCAATTGTGTCTGTTTCTGGATATTCTATTCTGTTTCATTGGTGTGTTTATCTAGCCATGAGCAATAATCACTCTGTTTTCATTAATATGCTAAACTGCACAGTCGTGCATTACTTAACGACAGGGCTACATTCCAAGAAATGTGTTGTTAGGCAATTTTGTTGTTGTGCAAACATCGTAGAGTGGATTGCAGACACCTAGACGGTCTAGCCTACCACACACCTAACCTAAAGCTCCTGGGCTACAAGGCTGTGCAGCACGTGACTGCACTGAAGGCTGTAGGCAGTTGTGACATAACGATCAATATTTGTGTATCTAGATATATTAAACATAAAAACAAATACAGTAAAAACACGGTACTGTAAGCTTGTGGGACCACTGTTGAATCCATTGTTGACCAAAACATTGTTATGTAGTGCATGACTGTATTTTAATACTACTGCCCTTCTGGTATTAGACTTGAAGTTAACTTGTGGAGAACTAACATTTATGACATTAAGACATCCCATTAGAAATATGGTATGATTTTAAATTGGTACATGTTTCCTTTATTGTTTTTTAGTAGTGTTTTACTGTCAACTTTTAGCATAGAAGACAAAATGATCACTTTAAATATATATCAAATCATGTCTTTTCTCTGCCCCAAATCTTTCTAATAATGCTTCATCTTACTCAAAACTCTAGCCCTTCCCAGGGGCTACACGTCCCTGTGGAATTGACTAGGTCCCTCTGTGACTTCTCTGCCTCTTTCCCTGGCCCCTCCTCCCTCTGTTCCTTGATGGCTTCCAGGTTTTCACCACAGAGCTTGCTGCTTTTTCTTCCATCTGCTCAGCATCATCCTCCCCAGATACCGATTCACCCCCAGAATCCTTTGATAAATGCTGTCTTTATGGTGACGATGTCCATGGTGATCTGCTGAAACGAAAGGCCCCTTTACCCCGGCAGCTCCATTCTCCTCCCATGCCCTCATATTTTCCATCACTCTCATCACCCAATAATTAAGTATTATAATTTTCCTATTTGTCTATATCCAGTCCCTTCCCACTACAGTGAAAACTTAATGAGCTAATGATTTATGTTGAATTGAATTTGTTCTCACTGATGATCCCCCAAATCTCAGAACATTTTTTGACACACAGAAGAGGATCAACAAATGCTTCCCAAACAATGAAATGAATGATTAGAGCTTAAACAACCACTCATGATGCAATAAATCTCTCCCTGAAAATCTGTTAAAAACCCAAAGTAAACTAGTGAAGCAACCTGACCGAACAGGCCTGATTCACTGACTTGAAGGAGACAGGTTTGCCCTTGTAAGTGACTTCTGTTTTCTCTCTTATCCTCATTCACCCTTTCCTCTCCCTGTCCTGGGCACAGATATTTACTGCAGGTTTAGAGATTAGCATTTCCAAGTCGTTACATGGAGAATTCCCTGCCCTTTTGTCCTGGGCCAGTTTGTCGCTGCAAACTGTCACAGTTTAATCTGATAAAGGCAATGCGTTCTGCAACTAAATCCAGATCCAGCCATAATAATCAAACCTTAAATGTGAATTAAAACTATTTTACCACAAAGAAAGTCATTTGGTCTGAGTGAAGTTTTATTTCTTTTGTACCATTAGAAACATATCTGTACCTCCTCTCCAAACACATCATGCACACATATGCACAAAGCACACACATACACACACACATAGGCACAAACATGCACACATACACTCATATACACACATGCACGTACACACCATTCTACACATGAACATAAAAGCACACATGCACACCTTCACAAGGCACACATAAGCACACAAATGTGCACACCCACACACCGTCCCACACATGCAGACCCACACATGTATGAACGTATGTGTATAAATGCAGATATACACACATGCACAATGCACACGTGAGCACACACATATGTGCACATGTGCACATGCATATGCATGCTTGCACACCTGCACACAGTCCCACGCATGCAGACACATGTATGTACACATGCATACCTGTACAAGGGACACAAAAGCACTCAATGCACATATACATGTGCACACACAGACACATGCACAGAAGAACACACACATGCACAAATGTACACATATAAATGTACACACACAGGCACCCACCCAGGTGCACATCACACCTGCACAGGCACAGAATAAGCACATGCATACACACAAACGTGTGTGCACATACATGGACACATGTATGTACATACACAAATGCACACAGGCATGCCCGTGCACACACACTTGCACACACAGGCACACTCAGAAAGAACATGATGAGCTGACTGATTTGGTTCCCAAATCAGAGAAATTGTACTGTGGTTCTGAGAAAGTGTAGAGAGAAACCTCCTAACTGCTGGGTCGGAGACATTCCAGTTATTATATGAGGTGTACAAACCCAGGCAGCTGCTGGGAACACGGATGAGCGATGGAGGCAGGAGAGGAGGAAGGAGCATGAGACCTCAGAATGTCAGCTCGGTTGCCTGTTTGGGGACTAGAAGCTGGGGGCTGTGTGGTGCTGGAGCTCAGCTGATGAGGCTCAGGGAACCTAGAAGGGCAGAGCTTTGACTTTTCTTGCCTCCTTCATGGCAGGAAATGTTATACCGTATTTGAGAACTAAGCATTCACTTGATCCCAGAGCCATATGATGCCCAGGAAACAGACACCTAATCTATATAATCACTTATTAATAAATACAGAAGAAATCTATATTTATTAATATGTGACTACACAGATTATAGAATTAATCAATACAATGCAATACAATACAGGTGAACCCTGCAAATAACAAACAAGAGCGCCTCCCCGCGAAGCAGTCATCTGACCACTGCAGCGCTCTACCCGCGGGACTCCGCGCCCACCTTCCTGTGGAGAGGGGCCCTAGGGGTGGCCATGGGAAGCCCTGGACATGTGCAGTTATGGGCTCTTTCCCTGGAAGTCTTTGGGCCACAGCACTGTGGGATTTTCATTAATTTCTACCCCTCCTCTGGTACTCCCAAAACCTGCGGTGACTTCTTAGAGGCTAAATTAAACTTAGCCATGTATGTTCAACATGAACTTCTTACTATGTTGAAACAAATCAGCATGATTTTACTTTTACCTACAGCCAAATTAAGTTACTTTGTCAATCTAGGCAGGAAAACAAGATCCTGAAAATATAATGTGTGTCTTATTTGAAGAACCTAACCTAATTTAAGCTCTTATTTAGAGTTTGAAACATTTGAGTATTCACTCAGTTTGTGCTGTTGAAATAATACTTTCAGAATACCAGGAACCTGTCGGTTTTACAGGTACCACTAGCTAAACAGAAAATAAAGAAATAAAGTATGCTTAAAGAATAAAAACGTGCTGATTTATAAAATCACAAATTTTCCTGGAGATTATTAAAAACTGATACAAAATGAAACAGACCAGTTTATAGTTATTTGAATTTTTTTTTGGTATGGCAATTCAAAATAAATAAGAAATATGTACAATGGTTAAAGTTATTTAACACAAACTTGGTGGGTTAAATGATCACAGTGATTTACTTCAAAGTCCTAGACCCTGTCTTCATAGCAAAAAACAGACAGAAAAATTCACAGAGGAAACTATATAATTTCCTCATCATAAATTTTTATTATGGACTATAAAAGACTATGAAGTACAATATACTTGACCTCTTAATACTCTGTATCTCACCGGCAGCTAAAGTTTCCCATGCATTACCAGAGAAGAGGGCTCCCTAGCTGACAGAACGTCACTCCTCTCTCCTGCCTTTTGCCAACTGTATATCTGATTCCTTCAGCGCAGAAAGGAGTGTGGATGTGATAAACTGCCTATTCTCAGCTCTCTCTTTGAGCCCCTTTGAAAGAGGGTTTTATAAATTGCATTGTGTAGAGTCACATGCTGTCATTTTGTCTATTCCTATCTGTATATTCAAGCTTAACTGCAGGAACTCTTTCGGTGACAAGCAAGACTTTGAAAGTTGTTCACAACTTAAAACTGCAGGGCTATTTGATAGCCCCCACCCTTTATGATGTCACCTATATAATTTTTTCTTCCAATGTACACTTCTACCAAAGACAAAATCATCCTACTTTTCCCAAATGCAATCTACTCAACGATTGTCTCATGTTCAGTTGAGTAAGAGCACCGGCATACAAAACTAAAATTTCTACTCAATGGTCAATACTCATGGGAACACACCTGCTGAGGAGATCAATGGTGAAGGAAACTTCATGAGAGCAGCTGCTCCACATTCAGCCAAGTACAGCTGCTGTCCACACAACAAGCTGCATATTGCTAGGATCAATCTTCTTTTTTTGTTCTTTTTTTTTTTGTTGTTTGTTTTGAGATGGAGTCTTGCTCTGTCCCTCAGGCTGGAGTGCAATGGCATGATCTCCACTTACCACAACTTCTGCCTTCTGGGTTCAAGTTATTCTCCTGCCTCAGGCTCCAGAGTAGTTGGGATTACAGGCATGCACCACCGCACCCAGAAAATATTTTGTGTTTTTAGTAGAGACAGGGTTTCACCATGTTGGCCAAGCTGATCTCAAACTCCTGACCTTGTGATCCACACATCTCGGCCCCCCAAAGTGCTGAAATTACAGGTGTGAGCCACAGCGCCTGGCCAGGTCAATCTATTTAAGGTCATTGTGTCTTCCTTTCTAGCTTATGAAAAAGAAATATTAGTCACCTCAGAGCTGTCTAATTGTTCGAGAGCTTAAATATTATATGATGTTTAGTGAATAAAAAAAGTTGTGAGTGCTTGGGTGGGCAGCACTTTTCTTATTTATTACATTTTTTTTTAAAAGAATGAATGTGCTGTTTAAATTAGTAAGCTCCGTGGAATGGATATCCTTTGTTTAGGGATGAGCAACTCGAGGTTTCTCTCTGTTCTTGGCCAAGAATCCTGCTGTCTGGGTAGATGGGCAGGTGTTCTTGTGGAGTTACCATGGGTTTCCCTGACTCCCCTTGGAAGACAGAGCTCCAGTGCTGCTTGCAGGCAGGGAGACCACTCTTCACAGGGCCACTGAGCTTTCCTGGGAGAAAGGGACCCGTGCAGTGGCTCCCTGATTTTGTGGCTCAGTATTTTAGAGTCATGTGCAAAGGCTGTGTTGCATGAGTGGGAGCTGTATTGCGGAAAGGGTCCCAGCTCCCAGGAGGGCTCCGTATGGGCTCTCAGACTGTCAGACTTGGGCTCACAAGGACCTCAGATTGTGCAGAAGTGGGTGGATTGCAGCCACTCAGGCTGGCCGGTGCCTCACTCCTCCTCTCTTGCTTCCCTGCGTAGACACCATGAGCACCAACAAGCAATTGTCACCTGGAGGCCGGGTGTGGCGCCCCACAGGCTTTTTCCAGGGTCCTGGACACCTGGAAGACACAAGTCCCTCTGCAGGGGAGGTACCATGAGGGGACCCAGTGAGAGTTAGGGAGAAACGCCCTGCAGGCTGACTTCCCAGGCTGCATACTTTCTCTTGGTCATTCCTAGGATGTGTGTACCCTAGGCTGAGAAAATCCCTGGACCTTCAGCCATTCTGGAAAGGGCCGTAGCCCCTCACCAAGGGGCCTCCCACACACCTGAGTGTGTCCTTGCCTTACCCCATGAGTGATACAGAGCATATCAACCCCAGCACGCCTGCCCAAGTCACGCTGGGCGTCCTCATCTCCTCCCCGTGTGTGTGCCTGGGCCTGTCCTGTGCTTTCTGAGTTCATCATGGGAATCATGTTTTTACACCACACTCTTCAGTCATTCCCTCCTGTAGGGCCCCTGGTGATGACCCGTGTTGGCACTCTCTAGAGTCTCTCTTGGTCTGGGAGTGTGAGTCCTAATGGGTGGGTGGCTGGGTGTGTCTTCCAGGACCTCAGCCAGCAAGCCTGGGAGCTGCACGCCAGGGGTGAGGAGGCACGCTGGGGTGGGAGACATGCTGGACAAGCATCAGGAGACTTGTCCTTTTCGTGTGTGTCTGTTTGTGCATGTGTTTGTGTATTTGTGCATGTTTGTGTGTGATGGTGTGTGTATGTTTCCGTGTGTGCGCATGTGTGTTTGTGTGTATATTTATGTGTGTACATGTGTGTTTGTGTATTTGTGTGTGTATGTGTTTCCTTCCTTGTATAAAGGAGGCCTGTCTGGCTGGAGCTTGACAAGGCAGGGGAAATAGGAAGTGAGTGAGGGCTAGGGAGGTCGAATGATTGTGCTTTAACTGATCAGGTCTAAGAAATCCTTTGCACTTAAAATGTCCTCTATGCAAGTTTTTCCATACTTTCCTGTGTATTCACATTTCTTTTCAGGTGGGCTGAGAGACACCAGGTGTCTCCAGGGCTTCCCTGGGTGGCTGTGAGCACAGAAGTTCTGCTTGTCAGTTTGTTCTAGACGTGGGGGCACGAGCATGAGCCACCAACATGGCATGGAGCTCTCTCAGCTGCTTCAAGAATGTTTCGAGTTGTCCACCATCTCTCGGATTCCCTTCATTCTTCTGAAGTGCCAGTTTCCTATTAGGACCAAAAGAGAGTCATCATGTTCTTATTTTCAGTGCATTCAGAAAATAAAAACGTTTTCTGCCGTCAATTTCTGGGAAGATGTACACACTAATGTTTTGAAGGGATTTGCATATGGGAACAACTTGCTCTCATGATAAATCTTTTCTGCATGGGCTCTGGCCTCAGGAGTCTAGCCTCAAATCTCAATTCTGAAAATAGGTCTGATGATGCCGTAACAACAACCATAATAATTATCTCATGTAGTTGTTTTCAGGGTTAAATAAAATAGTCTAAGTGAGTTGATTGGCACAACACCTGATTCATAGAAAGCACTCTAAAAATAAGGAGGGGAAGGGATAGAACAGATGTTAAAAGACGCGATGCATCACTTTTTTAATAGACTTAACAAATGTGGTTCAAGCTCCATTCACCACAGGAGTCCTGAGTCCGGTTTGACTTCTTGTGAATGACCTCCACTTTCCTTGGGTGACATGAGCATTCTGAGGCTCCTGGTACTTTTCAGAAAGAGGTCCCTCACGCATTCTGTCTCTCCTCTGTGTAGGCACATCGTGCCTCTGATGGGCTCCAGGACCTGTCAGGAATTGGGACCCTGCTGCCTGGAAGACAACAAGGTTTCCTTCAATGAGGGTCAGCTGGGACTCCATGTCCTACGTAAGGACTGGATGATGGGTAATGTTGGACTGGTGAGAAATCGCATTGACACATTCGTGGATAGTATTTTTAGATAGACACTGAGGAAAATTATTTAATGTCCTTATTTAATTAGAGAGATGAGAAAATTAAGGGCCTACTGAGGGCTGAACTCCCAGCTCAGGACCCCTCCTCTACCCAAGAAGATCAAAACAGAGATTCCCTTCTCTGTCGCTAGGTTCATGGTGGCATTCCTGCTCCACGTGCCACCTTCATGTTTGATGAACCTGCTCTCTTTCAGTTAATGTGAGCTAGCCATTTATATGTCAGGGAGGAAAAGCAGAAGTCCTTTACTTGGTAGGAGCTCAGGCTACACATATCAGCGAGGCAGAGGTGAGGTCAGCGACGGTGGAGGTGTTTGAGGCTGAATCCAAAGGAAATATCACAGAACCAAAAAATTCTGTTCCACAAGAAAGATGTCCTCCGATAATACTGAATCTGGAAGTTTACTTCCCCTTCAGCATCCAGAGGGCTATAAAGTCTCACTCTGAAGGAAAAGCTTAGTAAAAACCTAGCAGGGTAAAAAGCAAGTCAGCAGAAAAGGAGGCACCTCTAGCCTAGAGTAACAGGTGCATGCCCCACAAGGCTTCCCTGCATGCAGGAAGACACCCTTGTCTTTGTTGAGACTTGCTGAGAAGCTCTACAGTCATACTTGCAGAAGCAAATTACCCTGAGCCATATCAGAGCTGTTTTCAGAAAGCTGCCCATGCAAAGTTAATGTTGGGTGAAGCTGAGACCCTTAGAACCAGATGACTCTGGAGCACAGGAATCTCATCATTAATGGGAGGAAGAAGAATTTTATCATCAACAGGAGGAAGAACCACTGGTGTGGATGGCGAATGGCGGAGAACAGAAGGTGTTCAGGTAACACAGAACAGAGGTGTGAGAGAAGACTCGAGGAGAACTAGAACAGAACTTCTCTTTTCCACGGGATAACACTTAGCTAAGGGTTTTGGCAGTGTCTTTTTTCCTCCCTCCCTCCCTCCCTTCCTTCCTTCCCTCTTTCTTTCTTTTTCTTTTCTTCTTTCTCATTCTTTCATTCTTTTGTTCTTTCATCCTTTCATTCTTTCTTTTTCTTTCCTTCTCTGTTTCTTTCTTTCTTTCCTTCTCTTTCTCCTTCCTTCCTTCCTTCCTTCCTTCCTTCTTCCTTCTTTTGCCCAGTTTTACCAGTTTCTTAGCGAAAAGACTTGCAAAATGTCTGAATTCTTCACTGTGCTGGGAAAGGTACTGCATGTCAGTATGTGTTGTGCTGATGGTAAATGTCACGCTTCTAGTGTACGGTTGGTTTGAGTCAATGCCATAAGCTATATTATAATTATTTTTGCAGATGGGTCTAGGCATTCTCAAGTATACTTTTGTTGTTGTTGTTGGCATAAGGTCTTATGTTTAAAATCCTGCTTCAGTTGCCCAAGCAGCTCTCTGTATGAAGTGGGAACGGTGGGCCTGAGTCCAGTGCTGGGGCAGGGAAGCAGATGTCCCTCCTCCCTGGGAGGGCCTCACCAGCAAACACGGGCTCCACAGTGGCCTGGGCCCCATCTCACTCCAGATGGTGGAAGTTCATTGTCAATTTGCTCCAAATTTGGTTGTTATTCGAACACCTCTGTTTTCCTATCATTCAGTTAATAAACTTCTTCAAATACTTCCATTTTCAAAAAAAGAGCTCACTAGGTAGATTGATAGTGTTTATGTTTCAGAATTAAAATGGAAAATGTATTTAAAATGTTAACAAACACCAGAATTAAGATTCAGGGTCTAAAGTAAACAAAACAGTAGATGTTGGCATGGATGTGGTGTAAAAGGAACACTTTTCCACCGCTGGTGAGAATGTGAACTTGTCCAACCACTCTGAAAAACCGTATGGAGATGCCTTCAAGAGCTAAAAGTGGAACTGCTGTTCTATTCAGCAATCCCGCTGCTGCGAATCTACTCAAAGGAAGTGAGTCATTACATGAAAAAGACACTTGCACACGCATGTGGCTAGCAGCACGATTCACAACTGCAGAGACACGGAACCAACCTAAGCACCCATCAATCGATGAGTGGACAGAGAAAATATGGTGTATATATACCATGGAATACTACTCAGCAATAAAACAGAACAAAATAATTTCTTTTTCTGCAACTTGGATGGAGCTGGAGGCCGTTATTCTAAGTGAAGTAACTCAGAAATGAAAAAACAAATATCGCATATTCTCACTTTTAAGTGGGAGCAGAGCTGTGAGGATGCAAAGGCGTAAGAATGACACAATGAACTCTGCGGCCTCAGAGGAAAGTGTGGGAGAGGGTGAGGGATAAAATACCATACATCGGGTACAGTGTAACTGCTTGCGTGATGGGTGGACCAAAGTCTCAGAAATCACCACTAAAGAATGTATCCATGTTATGAAAAACCACCTGTACCCCCAAAACTATTGAAATAAAAATAAAAATTTGCGTGGTGCAGTGGCTCACGCCTATAATCCCAGCACTTTGGGAGGCCGAGGCGGGAAGATCACGAGGTCAAGAGATGGAGACCATCCCGGCCAACATGGTGAAACCCCGTCTCTACTAAAAATACAAAAATCAGCTGAGCGTGGTGGTGTGCGCCTGTAGTCCCAGCTACTTGGGAGGCTGAGGCATGAGAATTGCTTGAACCCAGGAGGCGGAGGTTGCGGTGAGCCGAGATCAAGCCGCTGCCCTCCAGCCTGGCGCCTGGCTATGGAGGAGACTCTATCTCAAAAAAAAAAAAATTTTTTTTTAAAGCCAAGATGCCAAAAGACAAATGCTGCTGACTATATTTTGGGTATGGAGAGCTGGTTTGGGCACACATCAGGTGTGCACTCTCACATGTGTAGACAGCTGGTGCACTGGGCATTGTAGAAGTGAGGAACTGGGGCATATGCAAAGGATGAGAACCTGGGGTAGAACAGCCAGAGCCCCTGTGGTCAGAGCAGCGGCACAAGTGTGCAGAGAACAGGAGATCCTTCCACACTAGTCCTTCCAGCTCGTCCCTCAGCCTTCCAGGGGTTGTTCCTTTCCCCTTGAGGGCCCATAGGCACCCTGGACTCAGTGCGGCCGACATGAATGCACAGCCTGTACCCGTCTTTCTCTTTCATACGCCACCAATTATATCAGCACCAAGACTCCTGACCCAGCTGCCAAGGGCTGTCCACACGTGTCCCCTTGTCGCCACTGCCATCACTGGCTGAGTTCAGGGCCCTCTCAGCCTTTTCACATGGCTTTTGGTAGAAACCTCCCGACCGGGCTCACTGACTGCAGCCTCGCACACCTGGCCTTTTCCCACAGCATCAACAGTGACATTTCTCAATTGCAGTGGCACCCCTACACTGATAATAGCCTCCAGGGGACCCCTCACCTTCAGGGGAAGGCCTAGATGACTGGGATGGGACTACAGGATAGGACACTTGATTATCTAAACTGAGTTTGTGTTTCCAACCATAATTCTGACCACTCTCTGACTTGCTGAGCCCCTCACTGTCTGGCCTCCAGATGACCACCTGCTGGTCCTGCATCCAGGTGTCATCCTCTCCATGTGCCTCAGCACTTAGCTTCTCACCGTGCCCTGGCTCCAGGCTATTCTAACCGCATCAGACAGCAAGTCTTTGAAGAGGAGCACTATGTGATCTTGACAGCCTGATTTCTGGGGTCTTCCCAGAGAGTAGTCCAGTGACATTTGCAGAATAGATGGAAGACAAGCACTTCAAGAAAAGTATTCCCAAACCAGCTGCTGTGCAGCTCGTGTTACAAAGAAGCACCTGAATCAAGTAGATCTCATTGACATCAAAGCCATGATTATGGGTTGAAACTCCTGTCAATTCGATACATGAAGAGTGCTTTCCTCCTAATGCACCACACACGTGTGTGAACACAGAAACACAACGCCACACAGGCACGCTCACACACACTTGCACGTATACACACTGGGATACACAAAGACACACTCACAAACACCATGCATATTCACACACATACACATGGCATATACAAACACACATTCACACGCAATATTAAAACATAAAAAGTAATTACATAAAGATTACGTAAAAATAATTAGATAAAAATTAATTGCATAATTAAAAACATAAAGAACAAAATTATATTATTACTAGAAATGGAGGCTTATGCAGTGGACTTAACGCGTTCTAAAGGGATACATCTCCAGGGCTTCACAGTCCTCAAGTGGGAGACCTCCTTGATAAAGTTACTTAATGTCTAGTGGCCCCTGTGTGTACTTTGAGCTCCGTTGGGAACCATGTTCTCATTTGATATCACAACAATCTTCTGCCTTGCTTATTGGAATCTGCCTTTTAAGTTACATCCTACAGATTGGAGAGCACAGGCTACCCTGAACTACAGATGTCAGTTCTGCAAATGTCAGTGGTCTATTCAAACATATATTCTAGAGGCACTAGATATTAGAGAAATCCAGCAGTGAGTGTACCAACCATCTGGTATTTCTGGGCTGTAACAAATGCGAGGTATCGGCTTGCATAGAAAACCATGTGGAATCATGAACCCACAGCATCCTGCTCTTAGGACTGACACTCAGGCTTTCCCTAAAGCCCTGGGCTCAATTTTGTGCGTGGAACAGGAGGAATGATTAATGAGCCAGCAAGAATTCCAGAAGATTATAGAAACTGCCTGTATTTAGTTTAATGATGAGATGGCTGACAGCCTGCAAGAGACGTTCAGGGGTACGAACAAGCGTCACTCTGAGGATGTGACCAGCTGCTTGCTGTCGTCAGTGGGCAGAAATGAGACATGAAGGAAATGGACTTAAACTGCATCATAAGGTAATAATTTAAGATACAAAGAACTTCCTGAGGCTGGAATGGGTTACCATAGAAAAAGATGAAACCTTCCTTCCTCGAGGTCTTTAAAAGCAGGCTCTTTCCAACGTTGCTAAGGCTGGGGTGTTCCTCAGAACTCAAAGTTAGGAGATGGAGGCTGGAAGTTCGTGTCATTCCCGGGAGTCTATTTGAATTCGCCAGTGGTGTTTTCTCACATCCTCGCTCACCATGCCCCTAATCCACCCCCGCTTTGTTCTTCACTTTTTTTGCTTACAAACACTAACGTTTATTCACCTGGTGTATATTTCCGTGAGTTTTCAAAATCACATACCATTATGTAATCACCACCATCAATAGGTGAAATTTTGCCTCTGACTTTACATGACTTTGTATTCACCAATACCATTTTTCTTTTTCTCTGTACACACATGGTAAGATTTAAAACTGGTAAGAGATCAGCACCAAATTGCCCTCTCCAACCTCATTTCTTCTGCTGGCGGAATAGAGAGGTGGTGGACGGAGTGGGAGGGAGATTTCATGCTCATGTATCCTGCAGTTAGACTTGGGGTAGTGAGGTGACCGCAGCTGAGAATGATGTGGGCGCATCTGCTTATTTTGTGCTCTGTGGAAGAAAACAGTAAACTGAACTGACGGTTGGGAGGGAATGTGGTGAGAACCTGGAAAGTAAAATTGGGAGAGCCAGCTCCCAAATCTAGTGAGTTTGCAGGAGAGTTTCTTGGGACGGCAAGGCAGAGACCCCCATAAAAGGAGGCAAGCATGTTACCTAGAGGCGCTAAGGAGTTCCTCCCTCACGGCCTCTGTGCTGTCTCAATTCCTCACCTCTGGAGAACGGCGGGCACTACCTGGAATCCAGGAGACTCTCTGGATGCTGCAATCAACGACTCACTGACGGAACTTCTAGAAGCCTGGTGTTCACACAGAGATGCAGAGTGAGAAGAGATACAGTGTGGTGTCCAGAGAGGAGACAACAGCCTATGTGGTCAAAGGCTGGGACACTGAGAGAGAAGCAGAGCTGAGAAGTACCCATGGGTTGTTGCCTGAGTGGACTGTTCATGGTGTCCACTGCAGACAGGGTGCTGGTGAGTTGCTTCTGAGAGACTCAGAGTCCCTGTCCCTGGCACAGCAGGTGGCTCACTCACTGAGTCCCTATGTCTCCTGGAAGGATTGACAAGAATGACCATTCATACCGAGTGACCTCTGTCAAAGGACAACATGCAAGACCCTACAGGGACCCTGTGTCTATGCACAAGCAATCGAGGTGGAGGCTGCCCCCAAACCCGGAGGGAGGACTATACCACAGCAATGGCCTAGGCCACAGAGGGGCCACCTGGCTGGAGATCCTCACCCACGCTGGAGAATTCACACAGCACCAAGGGCACGGTCTTCCTGCAAGGGGTCAGAGGCAGAGAGAAAATGGCCTGTTGATGTGGGGAGGGGCCACTCTAGAGCTTAGCTTAGTTCTGACCTACAGGGCTGCACGCCAAGCTTTTACAAGATGAATTTCACACTTGGTAGATATGGTCCCATATATACACACACACACATATATATATATGCCACACACACCACACACACACACACGGGCATATCATGCGTTTCTAAGATCTGTTTCCTGGCATGGTTTTTTATGATATGCGCTCAGAAATCTATTGATCTACTCATTGCCACTGTAATTTAAGGGACCTACCTACCTTTCTTCCCTCCCTCCCTCCCTTCCTTCCTTCCTTCTTTCTTTACTTTCTTGCTTTCTCTCTTTCTTTCTCTTTTTTTGATTTCTCTTTCTTTTCTTTCACTCTTTCTTTCTTTGTTCATTCTTTTTTCTTTTATTTCCCTCCCTATGTTCCTCCCTCCCTCGTTCCTTCCTTCCCTCCCTTCTTCCCTCCCTTCATCTGTTTTGTCCTCTCTCTCCTTCAGGAAGGTGACTGCTTCGTTCATAAAGAAGGGCAACTATGATGTCCGGGAAGATCCTCTGCCCGCCCCGCCGTGTGGCCTGCGTCCCACGCTCACACCTGGTGGTTTATGTTGGCTCAGCTTTGTCATTGCGGAATTCTGCTTTCTGAAGCTCACAGAGGTGGATTTCTGCACAGGAGATGCTAAGACCCCCGCCGCCCTCACTGGAATGGAATGCAGCATCTTTGCAGCTGCTGGATAAGGGACTCTGGTTTCAGTCGGTGAGCTGTGGAGGTGGGAGTTCCCAGATCAAGTTTTAGATGCCTTCAGGGCTTGGATGCAGAGAGAAAAGATGCCCTCCTGTTGGGGGCCAGCCGGTGTTTCCTAGGATGCCCAATTCACCCAGATGAATAGGGAATTCGAGAAGGGAGAGAGGGAAGAATTAGTTTTGTGTCGAGTAAATGTTGATCTTTCCTCACATGCTTTTAACGAGTCTTCATCTTGCTGAAATATTTTTTTATTAAGTTTTAATCAAAAGCACAAAAACAGATTGTTTATCATAGGAAAGACTGACCCAATTGTAAGCTTTCCTTGCCTGGCCAGGCCTCCAGGCCTACAGATGTCAGCAGCTCAACAATGGGTAAGCATGCTTAGCCCAAGAGCCTGTGGTCACAGGGGTGCCAGAGGCTGGAGAGGGGACCCGATGGAGAGGGTGAGATAATTTTGTCGTTTGAAAAAGGTGTTCTCCTCGGCAGTGGATTCACTACAGGAAGCTGTGTTTGTTTGATGAATGTGGATAACTGCATTTTATTTTTTATTTACTTACTTACTTGAGACAGAGTCTTAATCTGTCGCCCAGGCTGGAGTGCAGTGGCACCATCTCGGCTCACTGTGGTCTTTGCCTCCTGGGTTCAAGCAATTCTCCTGCCTCAGCTTCCTAGTTGCTGAGATTACAGGCACATAGCACCACACCCAGCTAATTTTTGTATTTTTAGTAGAGAAGGAGGTTCACCATGTTGGCCAGGCTGGTCTTGAACTCCTGATCTCAAGTGATCCTTCCGCCTCCACCTCTCAAAGTTCTGGGACTACAGGCATGAGCCACCACTCATGTATTCACGGTTGAACGTTTCTAGATGGTCTTATGTAGTTAACCCACATTTTTAAGGGTAGATCTAATTACTGGCCTCCAGGGATATCACAGAAGAAATGACCAGCTCATTGTTTGGGGTAAAGCAAACACAAGTCTCAATATGTGTGGTTAAAGTTTGCCTTCTAAGTGGAATATTTATAGAAACATCCCAAGCCCTGTGCTTGGGCTGTGATTCCATGCTGAATAGTTTCTTCCCAAGCACACAATTTCCAGGCATCATTCTTATCCTCAGAGATACACTTGAATAGATGAGTGATTAAAGTCAACCAACATCCTAGCTTAACAGTAGTTAGAAAATAATTACATAGATAAATACTTTCATTATCCTCTTATGAGAGACAAATGCCATTTTATAATAAAATTGTTACCAAATATTTGTATTTAATTTACCGTGACAGGGGAATAATGTCCAATTCTCCTCAGATTCCTTCAACCTTGAGGACGTCACTCTCCCCACAGTGGTTGTGGAAAAATCTCTAGCCCCAGTTTTCTGCCTGGGCCTTCATGGAACCCACATGTACATTCTCCTTTCCAAAAGAGCATCACAAATTCAGTAAAAACGAAAGATCCTGTGGGCCAGCGCCTAGAAGAAGGTGAGAAAGAAAATGATGAACATTGTGAAATGTGATTAATCTTTGTTCCCCGCCCCCACCGATTTTCCAGCTCTGGGTTTGATTCCAGTCAAGACCATTGCCGTTGAAGCCTCTGCTTCCTGGGCTCTGGGTTTCTGGAGCATATTCTTTCTGCTTTTTAATAAGTTTATGTGCCTTTACTGGTGCGATATTTCCAGGGTTTATTAGATTGCTCTTTGTCATGTTGAGTGGTTGTTTTCATTTTAGAACAGAATAAAGTTGTTTTTCGCTTATGTTGAGAAGCAAGAGAGTCGGGAGGCTCTCCGGATACCCAAGAGAAGGGGCCTTTCTCAGCAGCACCCTCTGTGGGCTCAAGTTCAGGTCTTCGCCCATCACATGGACCACTGATGGGGCCTTCCTTCTCCACAGCATTGCTGTGTTTTCAATCTGTCCCACCCAGACCGGTAGCATCAGCATCACCTGGAATTTGGCATGCGCGTTTATTCAGCCCCAAGCAGATCTGTTGAATCAGAAACCCTGAGGACCATTGGGGTCCAGCAAGCAAGCCGGGGACCCAAATGCACACATGCCAACATGGGGGAGCCAGTGTTGCAGAGTCAGTAATTGCTCCAGACTGAATGGCGCCTCCTCCCAGACACCTACCTTGACACCCTCATCCCCAGCAACTCACAATGTGACTGTATTTAGAAACAGGGCCTTTCAATACGTGATTATGTTAAAATGAACTCATATGGGTAAGCCCTAATTTTCTACAACAGGCTCCCTTATAAGAAGAAGAGATGAGGTCACAGACAGATATTGGAGAAGGCGCTGTGAAGTCACAGGGAGAAGACGGCTGTCTAGGAGCCAAGGAGAGGAGCCTCCAGAGCTCACATGCAAGCAGTCCCGCTGATAGGACCTCTGCCTCCGGAACCGCGAGGAACCGCGAAGCTGCTGTTTGTTTGTTTTGTTTTTGTTGTTTTGAGACAGAGTTTCATTCTGTCGCCCAGGCTGCAGTACAATAGCACAATCTTGGCTCACTACAACCTCCACCATGCCTGGCCAGCAAACCTGTTGTTTAAGCCACCATCTGTGACACCTTGTTATGGAAACCCCAGCAAACTAACATAGTAAGAGATAAAGAGGGTGACAATGTCACAAAAACAAGTGAATGTTGGCTAGTGAGCTTTGAGATAGGTCAAGACAAAGTGCCTGGGCCAGGCGTGGTGGCTTACGCCCATGATCCCAGCCCTTTGGGAGGCCGTGGCGGGTGGATCACTTGAAGTCAGGAGTTCAAGACCAGCCTGACCAACATGGCGAAGCCCCATTTCTACTAAAAATACAAAAATTGGCCAGTGGGGTGGTGTGTGTAATCCCAGCTATTCCGGAAGCTGAGGCAGGAGAATCACTTGAACCTGGGAGGTGGGGATTGCTGTGAGCCAAGATCTCGCCACTGCACTCTAGCCTGGGGTGTCAGTGAGACACCATCTCAAAAAAAATAATAAAAAGACAAAGTGCCTTAAGCACCTGCATGAGTTTCTCTGTCATCTGTTATCTTAGTCACCAAAAACATTCCACATAGATTGCGTATGTGCCTTTCTATATATACAAGTAATATCGAATATTGATGAGAGTCTCAGTAAGAGATGAACATTTTCACAGGTGTCTATGTGTTTTGTGACTTTGAATGACCATGCAGACCACCACAGGGCCCCAATACCACCTGTCAGCAGCTCTCTTAAGCTGCAGCGAGCGACAGGCGGGGAGCAGCTGCCGTAGCAGAGCCACACAAACCCCATCCTCAACTGCTAAGCTGAGTTTTGGGTCATTTTAGACAAAGGAGAATCTGTGCTTCCATTAGACGCTGTGCCCAGGCAGGCTCAGATGTAATGTCATCCTCTGTGTTCAAAATCTATATGCACATTATCTATAATTCAAACCTCACAATTTTGCAAGACAGATACTGATATCCCTATTACACAGAAAAATTCTGTCTCGGTGCAATTAAGTAGCTTTCCCAAGACCACACAGCTGGGAAGTGTTAAGCCTGGTCTCCATTCTGCACGTGTCTAACTCCCCATCAACCTGCTGCCTCTAGGATCCCTGTACAAACTCGGGGCTTCTCCACAATCTCATTCAAAATCCTCAGTGTTTCTAACTGAGCCAGTGAAGCTTTCCCACAGAGTCGCATAATTTCCTAATTCTGATGCAGAATGTTTCAAGAACGAATTCACCATTTAAAAAACAAGCACATAGAAAGACACAGATTTTAATCTTTTAAAGAGTTTGTTTGGAAAACACAAAGGGCCAGATATGACCCTGTTAACTTAGAAGCTCCTTTTTTTGTCCCCAAAATGTATAGCTGTGAAATGAGTGAAATTCTATATCATTGTGTTTAGGAATGCTTTAAGGGAAAGAAAAAAATTATAATGCTTTTAATTATGATCTTACTTTTCTGATTTCTGCAGAAGACTTTTGCTAAACTTATCCAAAGGTAATTTGGATAATAAGACTTGAGATTCATTGTTCACATGTTTGTAACTTTAATAGCCTAAAATAGTTGATAAATTGCCCCAGAATGGGAAATGCTTTTAAGCCGAATGGCAGGAGAATGAAGTCAGGCCATTTACATTCATGTTATCTTTTCCTTCCGGACTCACTTCAAGATGTGTGGGTGGGGCGAATGCCAAGACATTTTACCTTTCAAATTCAGAGATCTTCAGATAAAAGTCGCCCATATTTGGACTGGGTTTAGAGTGGAATTCTCGACCTAACGCTCTGCCTGCTTTTTCAATCTGTGATAGAGAAGGCTCATTTCATTCCTTTATTCATGGCTACCCGCCTATATTTCGCCACATTTCTAAGATATTATTTTATCTCCTCTGTAAACCTTTATAAAATAAAGCAAACAAAAGTAGACAAACAAACAAAACATACCACATAAACTATTTTGGATTATTTACGTTCAGTGAAAATGCCATCCAGAAGTAGGCACTCCACACAATCGAGGTGATTCAGGCCCCGGAAAGCCAGCAAGCTCACACGTAAAGGAATCTCCTGGTCCCAGGCCAGTGTCCGTCAGCACCTTTTCAGGCCACTCCATGAAGCCGGCAGGATGTGCGAACAATATCTGTTTGCTGCTGAATGCATACTACGAAAGGATGGGTCAACAGGGGGGTTTCAAGTGGATGCCAAGGCCCATCAGTCATTCTCCCCTGTCAGTGATAAGAAACCCGACAGGAGAGCAGCGGGAAAAGGAAAAACACTTCCAGGGGTCAGAGGAGTAGCCCACGGTCACCAAATCAACATCTGTTGCCTTCTAACTCTCTGGAGTATATTTCCAACATTCTGAAAATGACTTCAGACTAGCTCCTTTTCTATGTCTTGATTGTGAATAGAAATTAACAAAATGAAGTAATTGCGTCTTAAAGGAGAATAAGCAAAAAGTTTTATTTTAGTTAAATCGGAAGAAACGGTTGTGGGCTCTTCAGCTGATTCTACTGTCTGCTTCCAGGGCTGCTCTGAACCACCTCACAGGCCAAAACACGCTTTCACTCTCCCTCAGCGTACTCAGCCTCCCTGGAACACAGGCAGTGGAAATTCCAGATCAGAAAGATACAGGACTGTATTTCTGTCCCGTGAGGATTCCTGTACTCAAAGCACTTTGCATTTGAGCTTTGCATTATGCAGCCGTCAAAATGCACTCTTCCACCCTCGCCGTCTGACTCATGGGCAGCGGCCTCTTGCCTCAATGGGCTCCTGAGTCCTGGAGACTGTTTTGGCAAGCGTTGCCCCTGGGGACTTCCACATGGCCTGAGAGAGGACCCGCAGTCCTTGAGACAAGTGTCAACTGCTGAAATGAAGACGCAGGAAGACACACTTGCGCCGGGCCATCCAGAAGATCCTTTGACCACTGACTCTTATTTCAAAACGGGGCACGATCTGGTGACCCACTCAATTCCACCTGTCACTGTAAAATTGACTTATGTGGGAAAATGGGTTATGATATGTGAGGTTTTACTTTAAAATCCACCAGGTCACAATGTGTGCATTGTATGAAGGGATACGTATATATTAAAATCTTCAAAGAATATTCTCTTCCCTGGTAACCTAGCCTAATGAGTCATAACTCAATGTCAGAGAGGCATTCCCCATATCTAACCTAAATTCTGCATGCTGTCATTTAAGCCCATTGCCTTTCGTTCTGCCTTTAGTAAAATGTGAGAACACTAGTTGGCCGCAATCGCGTGCAGAAGTGTTCACATTTTAAATATAGGTCGGGAATCACATTCCATTGTTTCTTCTTCATCATAAGCAGCTCTGAGCTCTTTCACTCTTGCTCTGGGACTAGGTTCTCGTCATCTGAAGTTATCTTCTGAAGGCCTCAGGGACGAGTCCCATAGGTCAAGGCAGAGGTGTCAAAGGCAACCAACCCAGGGCATTTCTAACCAGCGATCAGCAAACACTTCTTAATCATTCCCATGGATAAGTCACTGGGTTGGGAACTTTAAAGAGAGTAAAATTCAAAAGAATCCACACTCTAAGCAGAGTTCTTCACAGTTTTCAGGAAAGAGGATGTGTGGGCACAGAAGCCTGGGCCATTGAACCCTCTCATCCACACAGAGAACTCTACCTGCCTCCTCACCTGCCTCCCCTGGCCCAGGTGACAAGACAGCTGCTTTCTGGAATTGTACAGACACCCTAGCTGTGAGCACCCGCTTCCACAGTGAAGGCTGGATGTGACCCGTGTCTCTGCTGTTCACCTGCTGTCAGCATGGGGCCCACAAGGGCATGCCTGCTGGATCTAAGGTGGGAGAGCAGGCTGCTCCCAGGGGAGGACTCCTGAGGGCGTGAACAGGAATGTGCTCCTCCACCTGGGACAATTGACTGCAATGCACGGTGTCCTGGGAGCAGCCACTGTTTATGAGAAGACAGAGATCTCATGTATCTATAGACACACACACATATATAATGACCTGTGCCATGCTTACATTATACTGCTATTTTGTGCTTATTGTTCATTTGTCACTTACCATTCGTTCATCTATCGTGTTGCATATCTGACAAATGAGCATTTATTGTAGAATATATGTCACGACGTTAAAAACGACTGCCCAAAGTTCCTGAACTTTTGGTTTTAAAATGAGTTAAGGAGGGTTGGAAATCTAAGATCAGAGAGAGGAAGACTGGAGCCAAGCTGGAGGAGAGTCTCAGGTAACTCCCTGGGGTTCAAGGCAGCCCTGTAGCTTGCCAAGCGGCGCAGAGAAACAGGATGGACCCAGGCTGCAGGTGTGGACAGGCTCACGGTGCGCTGCCACTGTGGGCAAGAATTCTCATTCCTGCAGGGATCATCCAAGTAAAACTTCCATTCTCCCGAAGACAACTTGAAAACAAAAAAATAATCCATTTACAAGTCAGAATGTGGCCGGATGTGTTGGGACCCCATCAGTGTCCCCTTGCTTTCAGTGGTTTCTGCCATCTCTGACTATTTTGTATTTTAAAAGACAAGCTGGTGATTTCCAACAGTAAGAAAACAACCCGGTCTGCATGTTTCTAGACTGTTCCACGAGTGAGAAAAGTTAATCTCCTCAAGGGCAGGGCTCCGGAGAGTGCTTCTGAGAAATGTTGCAGATAAAATGACTCCTATTTGAGTGCATGTCCTTTCTAACCATTGGGAGGGTGTGGGCTGAACCAGACATAACCCTGTGTTTGTCAGCAGCAGACAGCAGTGGGATCTCGGCTTATTACAGACTCAAGAGACTGGAGCATCTCCAACACACGCTGAATAGGTAGCATTCCAGAATGAGGCGCTGATGGCTCCTAACTCCCTCGCATTATTCTTGTCTGATTATAACTGATTCTTGCCCTTGAAATCTTCAAGAGAGGGAGATTTTTAAATAGTCTCTTTGGCCCTCTTGCTATAAAACTTCTCAAGCACTTACACATATGAAGACACATTAAATATATCATTATTACAAATCATTGTTGACATTCTACTTGTCTTACCTTGAGCACCACCTCCCCCTCAAAAATAATAAAAACACCTGAGTAAAGATCTGTCTGCAAATGACAGCTAAACAGGTGTTCCCAGGGGAAACCAAACCTGGTAAAGGAGTGAGGGAGACAGGGTTAGAGGGAAGAAACCCATGAAGGTGTGGTCTCAGTGCTGACCCAGGGGCTTGGTCCCATAGGGAGCTTGGGATATCGATCATATTCAAGGCTGAGGGCTGGATTTTTACGCTTTGACCCTGGCAGGGTGGGGTAAGGGGCTGCACAGCCAGGCACTTCAGCTGTCTTTAACAAAAAAACTCTCACTGCCCAAGGGCACCCCCGAATCTTTGCCACCTCACCATGGAAAAGAGGCAGGTGGCATTTTAGAAGCAAAAGCATCTTAAGTTTGAGAAAAGGGTCTCCCAGGAAGAGTCCGGAGAAGCTGATGTGGTCTTTGTGGAGGGCTGACATGTCCTCCATATGTCATCATAATTTGGGAAGAGAATCCAAGGAAATGTGGGAATGTTTCGGATTTGATAGCAAATGTTTTGGTTGTATTCGCTTCCATGACTGCTATACCTATAACCGCAAGCTGAGCGGCTCTTGAGATGACAGAAATGGATGGTCTCACCATTCTAGAGACTGAAAGCCTGAAATCCAGGAGTTGCCAGGGCTGTGCCCCTCCTAAGGCTCTAGGGGAGGATCTATTCCTAGGCCCCTCCAGTTCTTGGTGGCTGTGGTCACATCAGTGCCATCTTCAAGACTAGCATTTCCAAAGCTCTCTGCTCCGTCTCCATACGGCCCTCTCTGTGGGTCTGGGCCCGGTCTCCTCTGTCCCTTCTCAGGATACATGTGACAGATTCAGTGCCACCCAGATCATGCAGCCTAATCTTCCCGTCTCGGAATCCTAACTTAATTATAACCTCAAAATCCCCCTTTTTGCCATACAAAGTAACATTGACAGATTCCAAGGTTTAGAAAAATGAATATGTTTTGGGGGTGATTTATCAGCCTACCAAGCTGGTTTCCCCACACTATCAAGTAAAAATGGAGCAAGGCTGCCTGCCTCAGGAAGAAGGTGAAACATATGAGTCCCTCACCCAGCATGTGGCCCCTGGTCAGGACCAGGAGGTCAGTCTCAACCACAAAGTTCGGCAGCTGGTTTTGCCTGTGAGCTGGTTCCTGTGGGGATGCCATCTGCCCAGCCTTTTCTTCCTCAATGTGACATTCCCTTGGCTCAGGTAGACAGGAGCCTCCCAGGCGCAGGCAGGAATGTTGCAGAGGCAATGTGTGGCTGGAAGACGCCCTCCCACGCAGGAGCAGTTGGCCGGGTCACAGAGTCAGAAAGAGCTTGAGTGGAGGGCACCATCTTTGCTAGGTAGAAGCTACAGGAGGCTGACACTGTATTTCAGGCCAGCTGAGGTCCTGTCGGAAGTTAAAATTCAGGCTCAGGGGTAAGAATCATAATCAGATAGCCAAAGAAGAAATTTTTCCAGAATCAAGTGGTGTGGGGGCTGGTCCCAGGCAGAACAAACTCCGAAAGGTGTGAGCAGGCCACCATTTGGAACAGGATAAATAAAGGAAAGACCCAGCATGTGTGCCAATCTGAAAGATGAAGCTAAAACTGGTTCTTCTTTCAGTGCACTATTGGGCATAATCTTTCTGAACTACTTAGCACAGTTATTAGCATACAGTGTGAGCTTAGCAAGTGTTGTATATCAATCTCCAAGACTCGATGGACAAGCCTGTGGAAAACGTGTACTCAGTGCACGACAAAACTGTTTACAAAATATTTACGGTTTCTGAAAGAGCCAGACAGAGAGAAGAGAGAACAGGAGTAGGGAAGGAAAGGGATAGCAGGGTATTAGGAGAGATGAAGTAAAGAAGAACTGCTGAAAACAAAAAATAAACTCAATGATGATAGTGGGTAAAGACTAGAGTGGATACTTAGCAGGCAAGTCACAGATGTTGAAGGCAACATCAAACCAGTAGAGGGAAGTAATAGAACTGACATGACAATAGAGAAGATAGTGGTTACAGAGGTGACAGGATCGAGCTCCAAACTGCTCACTGCAAGCACTGCTAGGAAGAAACGAGCCCAGAAAAACACCCTTAGAAGCCTACAAGAATTAGAATTAACTCGTAAAATAATTGAAAAAAAATTTTTTTTTTTAGGGAGTGCAGATCAAATTATGGGCCACATAAAAATTAATTTAAAGTTACATCCTGAGGCCAGGCGCTGTGGCTTAAGCCTGTAATCTCAGCACTTTGGGAGGCCAAGGCAGGCGGATCACATGAGGTCAGGAATTTGAGACCCGCCTGACCAAATCGTGAAACCCCATCTCTATTAAAAATACAAAAAATGAGCCAAAGTTGGTGGCAAGATCCTGTAATCCCTGCTTCTCAAGAGACTGAGGCAGGAGAATCTCTTGAACCTGGACGGCAGACGTTTCAGTGAACCAGGATCCTGCCATTGCATGCCAGTATGGGTGACAGAGCTAGACTCCAACTCAAATAAATAATAAAAGTTATATCCTGAATCTTTTCTTTAATTTCAATAAGTATTTAGGGAAAAGTTACAAAAATTGATGGAAAGAATAAAAATTGGACCGTAAATGAAGATGACCTAGAAAATAATTCAATTAAGAATGTTAAGAATCTAGAAGATAATGTATAAATGTCAGATATGCGTTTATATTAATTAAACAAACTTAAATGTCACAAGTTGTCATCAATGTAGTTTAAATGTTATCACGCATTTTTTGAAGCAGTTTACATATTCAGCAAACATGATATTAGGACATTTGTATTCTATTATCCTAGATGATACTTACAAAGAGAAGAGAGTGAACAGCAATGGATCAGAAAATAATTTTTGAAATCAGAAAATAATTTTGAAATTCAAAAAAAATAATTTTTGAATTTACATAGACGTTCAAATATTACTTTACTTTTAACTTATTAATTATGTAATTTGCTAATTAATGAGATAAATCAAAATAATTTTAAAAGAAAACTAAAAGTGATCACTTGTAAATGTATCTTTTAAATTACTAAAGATCTTTTCAATAAAAGTTTATCCAGCAAAGGGTAGAAAAATAAAGAAAATAATTGAAAAACATGAAAAAGAGAAAATACTTGACAAAATGATACACTATCTGTGGATATAGATATATTTATTTTCACTTTCTCTGAAAAAAAAAAATACTATAGGTTAAAAAATCCCTCTGAACAAAATTCTAGAAAGATGTCCACTGTTGAGCCAATACCTCACATCTCAGTGGCTTTAAACAAGAACCATGACTTAGCATTCAGAGGTCTGTGCCTGGCCAGTGGTCAGTTAGTACAGGCTGGTCTTAGCTGGAGCAGCTCTGGTCCTCACGGCAGGTCAGAGGGTCAGGGGGACAGACCTGAGGGGACAGGTAGAGACACCTGGAGCTTTTACGGACCTATGCTTGCAATTAACACACTCTCAAATCTGTTATTTTTCTGTTGGCCAGAATAAGTCATATGTCCAAGGCCCCAACTAAGATGCAACAAAGGACACTTCACTCATGAAGAGGCCGTTTCAAGAGAGCAGATGCTTGGGGAGGTGACCAGCCGAATCTAAAAATAAAATGTATCACAGTCAACTAAAAATTTCAGGCAGTTATTGAAAACAGGAGATATGGAAAGATATAGCAGGAAAAAAACAGAGGTAACAACTTTAGCTTACAATGAAATCTAATTTAACATGCAAAATCATTAGATTAGACATGGCCTTTTTATTGATAAAAGGTGTCATTCCTTGTGAATAATGACCCTGACATTTTGTTTGACAAATCCTATAGGATCAAGACATAGAAAGCAGAAAGAACATGGACATAAAGACAGCTACTGCATGGACTCCCTATGGGCCACAGCATCTTAGGGTGATGGACGACTCCCAGGTAGCCCTCACTCACCAGTGGGTGCTGGGCTAACTGGGTGCTCTGTAGAGATGAGCCGCTTTCATCCTCTCAGCAATTCTAGGAGGAGGCTCCTGGTATGGGTTGAAATCCAACATTCATGTGTGGAAGCCCTAACCTGCAGTATCTCAGGATGCGACCTTACCTGGAAATAAGAGCGTTGCAGATGTAATTAGTAAAGACGGGGCCACAGTGGATAGAGGTGGCCTGAATCTAACATAAATGTGTCTTCATAAAAGGGGATTATTTGAACAAGGACATGATCCAGAGAAAAGGCCATGTGATCATGAGGGAAGGGATGGGGCAATGAGCCGCTGCTGTAGACCAGTGACCCTCAATGGTGGTGTTGAGGGTGATGATGGCAGTGTGCTCCTCCAAGCAGGGGCCATCAAGCCTGACAGACTGGCTGGGCCCACCTGCCCCAGCACTGAGAGAGCTCACCAGGTCAATGCCAAGGGGCCTCACGACCCTGTGGTAAGAGCAGAGTGTGCTCTGCAGCTGGGCACCACCTTTGTTAGCTGAGACACATTGGACAAATCAAATAACAAAAGCAAACCTCAGCAAATCGACATAAGAACAGAAAATCAAACACTGCATATTCTCATTCACAGGCAGGTGTTGAACAATGAGGACACATGGACACAGGGTGGGGAGCATCACACAATGGGGTCTGTTTGGGGGGGACTAGGGGAGGGACAGTGTGGGGTATGGAGGTTGGGGAGGGATAACATGGGGAGAGATGCCAGATATAGGTGATGGGGAAAGGAGAGAGCAAATCATATTGTCATGTATGTACCTATGCAACAATCCTGCATGATCTGCACATGTCCCCCAGAACCTAAAGTACAATACAAAATATATAAAATGAATAATAAATAAATAAGAAATTTAAAAAGCAAGCCTCATTTTATTTGTGAAAATGGGGTAATAATGAGGTCTGTACTAGCGTGTCGGGACTGCTGTAATACAGTATCATAAGTTGGGTATCTTAAGAAACAGAAATGCATCATCTCACAGTTCTGGAAGCCAGAACTCTGTGGTCAAGGCGTCAGCAGGGCTGATGCTTCTGAGTGCTGTGGCTGGCTTCGGGTGCCTTGTTGACACCAGGGTCCTGGTGTTCCTGAGCTTCTCAGCTCATTCTCCCTCTCTCTTCCCTCCTGCTCTCGACCTTTTCCCTGTGAACATGTCTGTGCTCAAATTGACGCCCTTTTTATGGGAATATATTCATGTTGGATTCAGGCCACCTCTACTCCAAAGTGGTCCCATCCTCACCAATGACATCTTCAAGGCCCTTATTTCCAGGTAAGGTCACATCCTGAGGTTTTGGAGCTTAGGACTTCAACCCATACCACCAGCCTCCTCATGGAGCTGCTGAGAGGATGCAAGTGGCTCAGCTCCGCAGAGCACTTAGCTCAGCACCCAGCAATGAAGGCTATCTGAGGGGCGGCCATTAGGCTGCGATGCTGTGGTCCACAGGGAGTCCGTGCTGACCTTCTCCTGCACATTTTAACTCATTTCCCTCAGACTCTTAACAGATTAATCAATAACTCAGGGTGCCAAGTTATTTATTAATTATAGAATTACTTGCATAAAGAAGTTGAATTATAGATGTGCTAGCAATTTAGTTTCTGAAAAACATAAAGTGTGTCTTTTCTTTAACACACCCAAGAAACATCTATGGAAGCCCTTGTGAAGGAGGATGTGAGAGCACATAGTGAATTCCAAAGACCAGAAACTTGACAGCTGTTTGCTTTTGCTTCAATGCAATGAAACTGGGATTCATTGTAAACAAATTTGTAACTCGGAGAATTTAAAGCCATGCTTCCAAATATCAACTGAAACTGTTCAAAGGCCTTAAGGAGCATACTGGTAAATAAATGTTTATGAAATATAAAGGAATTATGTCTACAAAAGGAAGATTGGGCAGCTGGAATGGTGTCATGGTGTCTCGGCCCTGTAATGTAAACAAAGTCACTGAGATTTGACCCTATAATGGGAACCTTGGTCCCAGGTGACGAGACTCAGTCACAACCTGTGAACTGAAGAAATTGTCAAACCTTCCTGTCAAGTCAATGTTATTGCAAATTATATAGATGCAACTGGATTTGTTTATTATTTTTTCCAGTGTTCCCAGTCTCTCAAGCTTTGTTTCAGAATCTACCTCAGTCAAAGTAGGTCAAATATACTGAAATTCAGCCCTTCTGGTAGAACTGTCTCTGCAAGTAAATGGGGACTATCTATTAGCTAGCAATTGTTTTAAGAGCTGTCCATATTCAAGGAAAGGTTTGTTCCCATGGAAAGAACATAATGATCACTTAATGTCCTGCTGTAATAAAAATAAATCAATGTTGAGGGGTTTGGGGAACAGGAAGAGAAAGAAGTTCTGGAAAAAGTTTGCTTTAAAGTTGAATCGAGGAGCTATTCCTTAAAAAGGGTGAGTCAATATAATGAAAACACATATGAGCTTGGAATTTAGACCACATTACAAAATGAAAATAATGAATATGATACCTGTGTCAGATAAATTAAGCATTTCTATCAAAATATCTACTAAACTTTAAAACACCGTGAAATATGTTCCCTGTTGACATATTCAAAGAAAAAATAATATTCCTTTCCTTTCGTTTTTATTAAATTTTTAAGTGATTATATCGTCGATACATATCACTTTACAGCTTATCAAAGTTCCCCTGAACTAGCAAGAGAACTACATGCATTGCACTGCCTGCAACTTTGAAGTTGAAAAGATGAGAGCAAGTTGAAAAATACCCTCTTGTGATAAGATTGAATGTCCAATCCCAAACAAGCCAATGGGATGATTGCACCTTTGGAAGCATGTCATGTTAACTGGCAGCTCCTGGGAAAAATCTAAGAAGGAAGTATCCTTTCTAAATAGAAAGGGAAAACGTGACCCAGGATTCCTTTCTGGCTCTGTAGGATTAGATGTGGGAGGGAGAGAAGAATGCTGTAAAGAAAGGTGGGGGAACAAAAAAATAAAATAAAAAAGATAAACTGGTACTCACAACTTGAAATACAGCATGGATCTAGTTTGTATTTACAATGTGTTAAGTATTAACACATGAGAAAAATATTAAAGCAAGGTATTTATTAGAAGAAATATAAATACAAAAGCAACCGATTGAGCTCTCAAAATTACAAGCAATTTAGCACCACTGCACTGTTCAAAACAATAACATGAAAGAAATATAATCATTGTGTTAAACAAATGTTCATAGTATAAAGGAAGGCTAAAAGTTCAAGAAGGAGGAAAAGTATCCCTCTGATGTTGCTGAAAAAATGCGTACATGGTTCTGCCCAGAGCCGTGATATGATCCGCACAATGTGTTCACCATGTCCATTCCACATGCTGCAGAGAAAACTGCATAGTTTTGGACTTAGGTTTATAAGACATAAAACAGAAACAAGAAACTGGGAGTAGTTGTTAGTATAACACTTAGGGTGGAAAACCAAAGATGACCTTAGCTCAAAGCACTCGCCAGCAACTGTGAAGTCCCCATTGACTGCCTCTTCAATTATATTTCATTATTATTTCTTAGTGTAATTAATTAAGAGTTAAAAAATAGTTGATATGTAGGGAAGAAAATGTATTGGAACAAAATGTTTTAAATATCTTAATTTTTAAAGAGTTTTTTAAAGCGAATATTTGAGGTTTAAATATGGAATTTAATTAATTTATTTCATTTTATTATTTTATTACTTATTTTTAGATGGAGTCTCACTCTGTCACACAGGCTGAAGAGCAGTGGCGAGATGTTGGCTCACTGCAACCTCCACCTCCCAGGTTCAAGCGATTCTCATGTCACAGCCTCCAAAGTACCTGGAACTCCAAGCATGAGCCACCTTGCCTGGCTAACTTTTGTATATTTAGTAGAGACAGAGTTTCGCCATGTTGACCAGACTGGTCTTGAACTCCTGACCTCAGGTGATCCACCCACCTCAGCCTCTCAAAGTGCTGGGATTACAGGTGTGAGCCACTGTGCCCCGTCTCAAGGTGGAATTTTAGTACTAAGCACATATACTACCTTTTTAGGGCTCTACTATTTATATTAGTCAGCCTGGGCTTCCGTAAGAAAATCAAACAGCTGGGTGGTTTAAACAACAGGGATTTATTTTCCACAGTTCTTGAAGCTGGAAGGCCAAGATCAGGGTGCCGGTAGGATTGGGTTCTGGTAAGGACCCTCTTCCTGGCTTACAGGCAGACTGACTGCCTTCTTGCTGTGTCCCCCATAACTTAATGACTTCCCAGAGGACCCATCTCCAAACACCGCCACATTTACTGTTATTGCTTCCACATGTCAATCTGGTGGGACACGGGTTAGCCCATAAAACTATTGTTACTGAAGTTGGAAAAATGTAAATGAAACTTTTTTATTTTGTGTTACTAGCAATTACTGGACCATAGTTGGACACTGAATTGCACTGGCCTACACAAAGTGTCAGGAAACGGCCTAATGATGTCCTGTTATCCAAATCCAGCCTGTCACCTGCTTTTGTAAATAAATCTTGGTTGGAACACAGCCATGCCTATTCATTTACACGTTGCGTGTGGCTGCTTTCACTACGCAAAGGAGTGAAGTAGCTGTATTAGAGATTAGAGAGCGTAAAGCCGTTAGAGCCTGAAGAACCTACATTCTGGGTTTAAGATAAAGTACGCTGACCCTTGGGGATCTGTGCTGACCAACGCAGTGGCCATTAGCCACACACTGCTTTCGAGCCCTGGAAAGGTGGCTGGTCCAACTGAGGTGCACTGTACGTGCAAAATACACAATGGCCTTCAAAACTGAGTAAAAAGGAGTTTGTGCAATAACTCATTCACAGGGTTCTGTCTTGATTATATGTGAAATGGTGATACGTTAGACTGGGTTATGATGCATTAGTAAATAATGCATTGTTAAACTCACTTTCACCCTTTTGCTTTTACCTTTTAATGTGGCTACAGGAAAAATGCAAATGGCATAAGTGGACCCTATTTGCAGCTCTTACATTTCCAGGGGGTAGGTCTGGTTTAGAGGAGTTCTGAATTTTTCTTTGTAACTGTCTTTTGAGCACTGGTTTTAGAATGAGCCCTTAAGTTACAAAACATGAGAAAAGTGTTTACATACTGTTCTTTAACAAAACCGTTTAATCCGACTAAACCTGAATGCAGATACTTCAGAGTACTTGAAGTATCAATTTAGTAATGTTACATTGGAGATTTCTTTCCCTTGGCTCTTGAAGAATTGAGAAATTAATTTGACAATAATTGAGAAGTTGAGAAAGAGATGGAGGGAGCTGATCCCACTCCTGCTGAGAGAAGAAAGCGGCAGTGTGGGATCAAGGCAGGGGGAACGGGAGAGGGGAACCTCAGGGGCCTGACGCAGGGCAGGTGGTCCTCAGGGTCTGGGCACCTGAGAGCAAAGGGGCGGGCGTGTGTCCCAAAGAAGATGGAAGGGCAGGGACCGAAAGTCGACTCGGTGCCTGGGGCTCTGAGATAAAAACTGGAGCAGTAAGGAGCAGGCAGCTGACAGGTGGGAACAGCAGGTCGCTTAGCAAGCCATAGACTGCTGTTTTTAAAACCTAAAAAAGAACCTTATACATGCCCCTAATTCCAGCTACTAGGGAGGATGAGGCAGAAGAATCCCTTGAACCTCAGAGGTGGAGGTTGCAGTGAGCCGAGATCAAGAGATTGCAGCACTGCACTCCATCCTGGGCAAAAAGAAACTCTGTCTCAAAAAAAAAAAAAAAAGAAAACCTTATTAACATTTTCAGTTTGCTTTCGTTTTACTTTTGTATTTTTCTCGTTTATAAATGCAAATCAGTTTAAGCAAGAAATGAGGAGTGCCTTGGCTACGTGTATTCATTTGAGGACCTCTGTTATGGATAGAGTCCTTAGGGTCGGGCCCAAGATCACCCACACTCCTTAAGATGAAAATATGCTGAGTCAGCGTGATGATGAGTGGGGTGGGGGGCAACTTAAAAACCTGCGATAATTGAAATATGCATGCGGCCTCAGCTGATACTTCACTCGTGAGCAGTGGGCCACTCATTCCCTGTGAAGGGCGAGCCACAGATAACTCCACTGTGTCTCTGTGACCACATTTCCCTTCCTGGTTCAGCAGGAATTTTTCATTACATGTACAGTTCCACTTTTCTGGAGTTTAAGAGTCTTTTATTTCTGCTTTACTTATTTTCCAAAGTTCTTTTTTTATATTCTATCCATTATTTTAAATTATTGATACTCAGGCTTCCATTATAAAACAGGGTCTATTTTGGCAGAGACGGAGATCATTTTGTCATTTGTAACAATTAGTCTTGTAGCTTAATTATTGCTGGCACAAAATGATTGCTCCTCTAAAACAAATTATAGTTGTGGGGTCAAATCCAAGAGCATTTTCAAGAGAGAGACCATAGCCTAGAGGCCCAAGCCACAAGTTTAGTGAGGCTGCAGGTCACAGTTCTTACAGACATGATGTCGCCAGCCTTGCATGAGTGCACGGTGGCACAGACAAGGTCACACGCACTTTGTCATATGCTGTACTCATACATGCACAGGATGACAAATTCACACAGTGTTCCACGTACACATGCAGACACACACATGCACAGGCATGCACACCACACACACTGACACACTTCTGTGTGCACGGACACACACTGCCACACTCACACACCGTGAAAATCTCAAGCACACTCTAGTGAACCAGTCAGCTGGGGGAATGGGGCACCCTCTGCTTTGAGTGGTTTAAAGGCTGTTAGCAAAGCGAGTCAAAAACTTGAAGTTTGATGAACTGAGCAAGTGTGGCTCTTGTAGGCTGCATCCTTAGATACGGATACTTCTGGGCTTAATGATGTGTGTGCCACTGTGTGACCTATGATGGGATGCCTCCCAAGAAGCCCATCTACGTTGAAAATATCAAAGTTGAAAATGCTCTTAATACACCTAATCTACAGAACATCCTAGCTTAGCCTGGCCTACCTTAAACGTGCTCAGAACACTTACATTAGCTTACACTTGGGCCAAGCCACCGAGCACCAGTCTAGTTTATAATTATTATGAAAAATTTTGGGCTGGGCACAGTGGCTTGTGTTTGTAATCCCAATGCAGGAGGATCACTTGAAGCCAGGAATTCGAGACCAGCCTGAGCAGCAAAGCAAGGCCTCCGCTCTCCAGAAGAAATTTTTTTCAAACAAATTTTGAATTAAAATGGAAATTGTAAATACAGTTTTCACTAAGTGGAATGCAGGAGGATCGCTTGAAGCCAGGAGTTTAAGACCAGCCTGGGCAGCAAAGTGAGACTTCCTCTCTCCAGAAGAAATCTTTCTCAAAATAATTTTGAATTAAAATTTAAAGTTTCAAATAGTCTCCACTAAATCATATCACTTTTGCAGGATTGTAGAAAGAACGAAAGTCAAACCATCTTAAGTTGGGGACCGTCTCTATCAGCTTCAATTCCAGCTCCCAGCGGCAGTTTCAGCAGAATGGGCCTGAGGCATCCAGTGCTTGGAGGCACAAAAGGCGGCTTCTCAGACCCTGCAAATGAGGGCCAGGTGGAGACTGCAGATTTTCGACTTGTCACCAAGGCTGTGACTTTAGCCACACAATGACTGACATCCCTGAATTTCTACAATAAATAAAGAACTCTAAAATTATATCTGGGTTTCACATTTCCTACAATCCTGATGCTAAATTTTATTTTGATTTTTTTTGAGTAAAGTTAAGTTTGATGATATAAATAAGATAATGTATGAGAAAAGTTCATTAAACTTTAAAATGGCAGACACATTGAAATGACTGCAACTTAGATTATGGTCCTCGAAGACAAGTCCGTTCATCTCTCATTCCTCACAACTACCAGCAAGGTCCCTCCAAAGAGCAAACACCGAATGAATTTTGCTGGCATAACAGCAGATGCACAGCTGACCGTAAACTGCAAGACTGTCGGTAACATGAGTGACCAGCTGTTATATGTCCAGTGGAAAACAAGAAGGGACATTAGCTATTATCCCTGGTGATCCTTTTCTGAATCTAATGTTGTCAAAATTGAGCTTGGAAAACATTTCATGTAACTACTTAAATGTATGTCTCTTATCAAGTAAAACATATAATATCCCTAACTGTGTGCATTACTCCAAATCTGTACCCTTGAAATTCACTTGCAAATTTCCTAATGTGTAGGCAACACAGTGAAAGTGAGGAATTCCTGGAGTTTGCTGTTGTGCTTTCTTAGACTGGGTGGCAGTGCTTGGCTCTCCTGAGAGTTCCTTGAATCTGGTTCTACAGATCCATTCCCAAGGCCAGAGAAAAGTAGGGTACTGCATCCAGAGCAGGCGGGCGTTTAGGGGCACACGGCCATGCAGACACTCCTAATGGGAAGCCTCGCTCTCCTAACTGCTTCAAATCTTTTTCTTCCTATCGGCTCTCCAGGGCTGCAGATCTTGACATGTGAGGCATTTTCCTAGCTACCCTGCTATTCCCACAAAAAGCAGCAAGTGGAAATTAAGAAAACCACACAGAAGAGAAAAGATACACCACACACTGCAAGAACAAGTCTACAACAAATGTGACTGAGATCCCAAAATAAAGTACTGGTAAATCAGAGAAAAAAATAGAAACAGAAAAACAGGCAAGAAATGAAATGGACAAGTGTAGAAAAAGACATATACATTGGTGACAATTATTGAAAAAGATGTACAGCCTCACCAGTGGTCAGCCAGCATAGGCAACTAGAAAGTGTAGGGAGATGAATTCCTCTGAACAGGAGCTCACACAGACACAGCCATAGGTGATGAGAATGTGGGCATGTGAGCACTGCTGCGTACTGCTGAGGAAGCCTCACGGAAATGCACTAGTGCAGAATTGGGCAGTAACTATCGAGGTGCAGAGTGAGCATGCCCAGCCCCCAGAATCTCTCTTGTATGAACTCCGACATGTATACAAAGCTATCATTACAAGGATGCCCATTGTTGCATTATTCATCACAGCTGAGAAAAAAAAAAAGAAGAGGAAAACAGTAACTGTAGATCAAAAGGGAATTAAATAAGTTAGAACGCATTTTCACTGCAGATGACCACTACATGCCCACTGGAAGAAAGAAACATGTATACTGGCAAGGAGAGGTGTCTCATAATTCAATTAAATCTCGGAAAAAGGGCAAGAGGAAGGAAAGTAGAATGAAATAAAATTGTGTGTTTTATGTATTTGACCTATTCCGTGTGTGAGTGCTAGCACAGGGCAGGGGACTCGTTTTTGGTGATAGGAATTATGCCTTACCGCCTGCAAAAGGAGAACAGCAACAGTGCAACAAAGCTGTCCTTTTGAGGACTCTGCCCTTATCAATTCTGAAAATGTCTTCCTGACATTTTCCCTGTAACTATCAAATGCTTAAAAATAAGCATGTGTAAAAACCTTTTGGGACAGGAACACACATTCCCACTTATTATAACATTGCTGTTATTTTTACCAACAGACCTCGCTGCTACATTCCAGGAGTCATTTCATTAACCCTTTCTGTCTCCAAATTATCTGCATGTTACATCTAATGTTGTGTAATGGCGATTATCAACAGTCATAAACACCGCAATTATGCATGAAAATTGATTTCTGGAACCTTCTGCCACATGTTAATTACAATCCTCTAATGGAACTCCTTTGAGGGCTGGTTCCATTTTTCACTGAAATTGCTTCACAGACACATCTTTGTGATGACTCTCCAGTACTCCTTGGTGGGGAAGATGTGCTTACCACAGGCTTTCTGAGGACAGACAACCACAACACCCTCCATTCAAGCAGACCCTCTCAAAAGAAACAAGGGCACTTACTCAGCTTCTCTGAGTGTCCTGGCACTTTATGAGCGCCATCTTCAAGATGGTGATTTTCTGTGGCAGTCACAAATGTAAAGCAATGCAAAATCCAAAAGACCCTGCTTGTTAATCAAGGAGAATTTCAGAGTTAGAACACATTTAGTCATGGGTTCAGTCTGCTGTGGCCAGGTTGTGTACTTTTTTATTTGCAAGGCTCTCAGGTGAGCTGGGTTTCTTCTATTGAAGTCTGGTTTTGCCGAATCTGGATGCAATCGCCCTTCTCCCTCCTATCCTTGAGTTATGGGAGGCACTCCCTTTTAGTTTCTTGGTGGAACTGTGTTTTTTTCTTTAGCCAATGTGATGGGGGCTCATTGTGCTACTGAGATCAACAGAGCCATCTTCAAAAGAGATCTTCAACTCTAACACAAGAAAAACAGATTTCCGGTCAGGGTAAGCATTTTAACTTTAGGATTTACACTTCGTTTCTGATTTCTATCTTCCCAATTACAATGCATTTTTAATATTGTTCTTCCTAAATTGGTGAAAAATAAAACATCCTTAGGTAATTGGTCTTATCTGCAGGAAGGGAAAGTGGAAAGAATTCCCCCTCAGAAGGCAGGCTGACCTGGGGTTTGAAGACCAGAGTGACCACTTTGCAGCTGTATGAGATTCAACAGCTATTTAACCTCTCTCCACCCTGCTTTTTCACCTTTAAATGTGCCACAATGTCCACCCCACAGGGACTTCTGTGGAGAATGAAACACATTGAAAAATGCCTGAAAGAGCTGGGCACATAGTAGGTACTCAAACGTTAATATCACCGTAGGATTCTGTTTCAGATAACAACAGCAGTATTCTATTTCTACCTAAAACCAAGCACGAACAAGCAATTCTCCTACCTCTGCCTGCTGCCATTGTGAATTGATTCCTGTACAATGAAGAGCTCAGCGCGGGTATGTGAGTTTTGGAGAGAGACAGAAAAAACTAATTTGAAGTGTATCTTGCTCTATATTTGCTGGGACAAGACGTGGACATTCTCCAAGCTTCTTTCCTCACCTAAGGGGGAGTCTATCAACACTGAACTGCCTGGGATTTCTGGCAAGTCAAAGCCAGGGCGCCCTGAGTGCCCATCACATGCCAGCTCCCTGCCAGGTATTTTACGTGCACTGTGTCTAGGTGACACTATGGCTTGTACACTTGTATCCTTTATCATTCCCCTATGATCAAGGGTTGGAAAACACAGTCTTGGATATGTGATAACCTTTGCCTCCAGACCTAAGGAGCAGACAGTAGGAGGTGCTACAGAAGAAGTCCTTCCAGAGCACATAGGAGCTGGGCAGGAAGACAGACCCACAGGGCTGGGGTCTTCTGTGCTAGGAGAGGGGAGCAGGGATTTGCATGGGACGTGCACCGTGGTTCTCACAAGCTCCTGGTGGAGCACAGCTGTCCCTGGTTCCAGGTGTTTGTCTTACAGAGTCATCCACAAATGAGAGGTGAAATAGGACTTCACCCTCAAATCCAAATGTCTAGGAGGACAGCAGCACCAGCTCAGCTCAACAGCACCCACCGAAAAATATCCCCCAGCCCTGGGAGCAGAGGCAATACTGCCGTTGCACGTGGAGAGGGTCCTGTCTTTCAAAGGTGATGTTTGCCCTTTCCCACCTCTCTGAGCAACAAATTGTTGTCTGAAACTGTGAAATGAAATTAACATAGACATCTTCCTTCTTTCCTTTCTTTCTCTTTCTTTCTTTCTCTTTCTTTTCTTTCTTTCTTTCTTTCTTTTTCTTTCTTTCTTTCTTTCTTTCTTTCTTTCTTTCTTTCTTTCTTTCTTTCTTTCTTTCATTCTTTCTTTCTCTCTCTCTCCCTTTCTTTCTTTCTTTCTTTCTTTCTTTCTTTCTTTCTTTCTTTCTTTCTTTCCTTCTTTCTTTCTTCCTTCCTTCCTTCCTTCCTTCCTTTCTTTCTTTCTTTCTCTCTTTCCCTCCTTCCCTTATTTCCTCCCTTCCTTCCTTCTTTCTGGGTTCCTTTCTTTTCTTTTTTTTTGTTATTTTTGGGGAGACAGGCTTTTGCCCAGGCTGGAGTGCAGTGGCAACATCACGGATCACTGCAGCCTCAAACACCTGGGCTCAAGAGATCCTCCCATCCCAACTTCCTGAAAAGCTGAGACTACAGGTGTGAGCCACCACATATGGCTATCTTTTTATAATTTTGTGTATATGGGGTCCCACTATGTTGCCAAGTCTTATCTCAAACTCCTGGGTCAAGTGATCCTCCTGCCCTGGCCTCCCAAAGTGCTGGGATTACGGGTATGAGACACTTCATTTGGCCTAAAAAGTGCTTCTTAAAAATTATTGGCAAATCTACAAAAAAAAATGCATTGACAAATGAGTAAAGGACATGATCAGAGACCTTTCAAGAGAAGATATATATGTGGTCAACAAGTATATGAAAAAAACTCAACATCACTGATCATTAAAGAAATGAAAATTAAAACCACAATGAGATATCATCTCACACCAGTCAGAATGATTATTATTTAAAAAGTCAAAGCATAATAGGTGCTGGTGAGGTTGCTGAGAAAAAGAAACACTTATACACTATTGGTGGGAGTATAACTTAGTTCAACCATTGTGGAAAACAGTGTGGTGATTCCTCAAACACCTGAAAACAGAACTACCATTTGAACAAGAAATATCATTACTAGGTATATACCCAAACAAATATTAATTGTTCTATCATACAGATGCATGCATTCACATGTTCATTGTAGCACTATTTACAATAGCAAAGATATGAAATCAACCTAAATGCTCATCTATGGTAGACTGAATAAAGAAGAGATGGTATATGTATACCACGGAATACTATACAGCCATAAAAAAAATGAGATCATGTTCTTTGCAGAAACATGGATGCAGCCAGAGGCCATTATCCTCAGCAAACTCACACGGGAATGGAAGAGCAAATACCAATGTTCTCACTTATAGGGAGGAGCTAAATGATGAGAACACATGGACACATAGAGAAGAACAACAGACGCTGGAGCCTTTCAGAGGGTAGCTGGTGGGGAAGGAGAAGATGAGGAAAAATAACGAATGATGACTAGGGTTAACACCTGGGTGATGAAATAGTCTGTACAATGAATCCCCATGATGCAGATTTGTCTATGTAACAAACCCTCACGTGTACCCCTGAGCTTAAAATAAAAGTTGAAAAATATCAGTGACAAGCAACAACATTTGTGTTATCAATGATGATGATGATGAGCAAGCGTGCAAAGTGTGATTGTGCTCCATTTAACGTGTGCTGAGAGTCTTCCTTTCTGAAGACTCCTGGAAAGAAAGCACATGGGGGCATGTGAGTTGCCGCTGGTTCTGTGGTCTTGGTGGTTATGGAGAGACAGTTTAGGAAAAGGGAATGGCCAAGCACATGCCTTTCATTGCAATGGCCTGGCTTTTAACTTAGGTTTATTTGGCAACCTAAATCCAACCTCTGTGACTAACTGCCATCAGGAAGTCAACAACAGGTCCGGGAAACCCTGTGTCTAACTTACTGGGAAGGGATTCTGTGTGCTTCTGTACCATAGCACGTTATCAACAACATCTCAAGCCACCCCCTGAGTCCTGTGAAGATGGTGTGATCTACCCAGTTGGCAGAAGGGGACTTTGGCTGAGAATGACCAAGTCAACACACCCAGTGAGCAGTGGAGACAGAAGTCCCTGGGAGAGGGGAAAGGAGGTGTGCAAATGTCCTCCCTGTGAGACTGCAGGTGGCCTCTCACCTTCTACCTTACAAGCACCAACTTCCATCTTTTACTGCTGGATGAGAGAACATGTTTCCTAACAGTTCTTTAAAAATGGGAATTCACAGCCTTGCACAGTGGCTCATGCCTGTAATCTCAGCACTTTGGGAGGCCGAGGCGGCAGGATCACAAGGTCAGGAGATCGAGATCATCCTGGCTAACGTGGTGAAACCCTGTCTCTACTGAAATACAACAATTAGCTGGGTGTGGTGGCACGTGCCTGTAGTCTCAGCTACTTGGGAGGTTGAGGCAGCAGAAGAAATCGTTTGAACCTGGGAGGCAGAGGTTGCAGTGAGCTGAGATCGCGCCACTGCACTCCAGTCTGGGTGACAGAGCAAGACTCTGCCTCAAAAAAAA
>NW_016107500.1:3571117-3586177 GCF_001604975.1 Cebus imitator | reverse complement strand
AAAAAAAAAAAACAACAAAAAAAAAACAGCAATTCAGAAAATCATGTCTGCTATTCCTCGATTGTATTAAAAATGCAGGAAAAAATATCTTCAGCCATTGTTCCATATAGAGACAGGCACCTCAGAATCAAATTTTTTGTAATCACCAGGAGCAGCTCAATTTCAGTATTTGTCATTGTTTTGCTTAGCCGTTTTATGAAACCGTATTTTCCAAATTATATTTTACACAGGATTGAAAACCAGCAAAACTGGGCTATCACAGTGGAAGATGTGAAGCCATCAGCTTCAGTACGACTGCGGTTAATTAGTCATGGTCTCTCTTTGTTTACTTTACGGTAAATTAGTTAAAGCCACTTTTTATTTCCTTGGTCTTATTGCACATTTGCAGCAAGACTTTTTAAGATAAGTCCATTTTGATGGGGGTGGTGCGGGTGGTGCAGACAGTCTATAAAAATCACACCCTTGGATTCCAATTGTGTTAGATCCCATGTGTCTAATTTGTACAGCTGAACATCCAATAAATAAAACATTCAAAAATATTGTGTAGAAAATGTGCCCTTCACCATATTGATTTCTATCAAAGCTATCTAAAACTTTTCAGGTTTGACCTTTTCTTCTATAAAGACAAAATATTCTCCTAAAGTGACAACATTAAAATGTTATAACACAGAAAACCCTTTTGGTAAGGTGTGTGTCATCAGGAAATAATGGATGAGGGTGTCTGCCTTGGGGAGCAGAATGTGGTCTGCTGTCCTTGGCAATGAAGGAGGGCCTGGGGAATGAGCACAGACGGAGCCTTGCCACCTGCTTCTCACCTCGACCGTGAGGCTCCACTTCCCATTCTTGGGGACCCCTGAGTCCATTGCTCTGGGATACACCTCCACATTTCACTAATTTTTACTAACGTATTTCATAACTTTGCTTTGACAGCAGAATCACTGGTCTTCAGCCTTCATCGCCAAAATGACAACCTTAAAAATGTTAAGCAGGGATGCCTGGGTAAAGTCAGGGAATACTGGAAAGACGGTGATTTGTAGCTGTCAGCTACTTAGAGACAGGAAAAATGCCATACTCTAATTTCCATATGTATTGTGGACTATTTGAACATTAATCATATCCAGAATATCTACCGGCCAGGACTAAGAAGTGCAGAAGAGGAACTAAATTGAAACAGAAAATTTAAGGGGCATTAAAAAATCAATAATCAAGATAAATACTATTTTAATGCAATTTTTTAAAATTAAAATGTTTGTAAGGTATCTCTGATGAATAAAATATAAAATTGTAAATAAAGACAGAATTAATATTGCTGTGGTCTCTTTCTGCATCAGTCTGTAGCATAGCTTGAGGCAACGTAGCACCAGAGTGCCATCGCTGGAGTAGGTTTTCTAGGCTGAAGTCTAAACAATTGGCGTTGTCTGTTTTAGAGTTGCTGCATACCTCCAGAGCAGGAGGAAGCCAAGGCAGAGAACATGCTCAAATGCCTGAAAGTGTTTTGAAGACACAGTCTTATATTTCCATATACACACATGCACACACACGCAAACACACACATCTACACACATGATATATGCACACACATATGTATACATATGCACATGTATTACCATTTACACTGTGCATGCTCCTTTAGTTTTCAAAACACTTACATGAAGCAGGTGTTTATTTGTTTAAACTTATATGCAGTTTCTTTCAAATATCTAATATTTTTTGTAGCTCATACAAAGTTTCTGCAAACAGGACCCCATGACCCTATACAATGAGAAAGGCAGTCCTCAGCCCCAGAGCAGGAGTGAGAAAGGCAGTCCCCAGCCACAGGACTGAGCAGGAGGCACAGAGACACCCGGGGCTCTGCAGAGCTGCCAGCACCTCAGCCCCTGTGATCCTGAAGCTCAGGTGACTTTCTAGACGGAACTGCCTAGGATTGTGAAGTTCAGAAATTCAGGTAACTGAGATGGATGTTTGA
Organism: Cebus imitator; assembly: GCF_001604975.1. Taxonomy (NCBI): domain Eukaryota; kingdom Metazoa; phylum Chordata; class Mammalia; order Primates; family Cebidae; genus Cebus; species Cebus imitator. Next base: position 3,584,211 of record NW_016107500.1, on the reverse strand, counting down.
ACCTTATGGCAGGCATGGGAAACTTCTCCTAGAGGCCTGAGCTTTCTGAATGAGAAGCAATATCACATCTTCCATGGGGCACACAAGGAAGGGACTGGGACTCCAGTGGAAGGCCATCAGAGTGAGGGACATGCACCTGTGGGTCCCACAGCCAAACATGAAATTCAAGCCACCAGCAAAGGTGCCAGAGGCTTTCACAGATGGAGGCAACTCTGATTTATTAACTATCACGAGACCCAGATGAACTATTTGTGGGAAAGCTCTAACGCACTTGTTAAGTAAAAAGAACAGATCTCCTAGAATGCAGTAGGATAAGTTCTGTGTGTCAAAAAAGGTATATAATTGCATGGAAATTCCCTAAAACCTTCAGGGAAGCTGCACTCTGAAGGACTTGTCTGAAGATGAAAGGGGCGAGAGAAAAACCACATTGTGGCTGAGGAATATAACAGACCGTGCTTGCAAGAGCAAAGAAATGAGCTATGCACATTTGTAGCACAGATCACAAGCATGATAGAGAGAAACGGCGTCGTTCTGATGGGAGATTCCCATTTCAAGTCATCGGCTGGAAGTCTCATTCAGCCTCAATACTGTATCTGATATATTTCAAACTTGCTCTGCTGACAATTTTATCTCCCAGAATGTGGAGCGAGAATCAAAGGCAACTGTTACTCTGGAATTAATGCTGAGTAACAGGAACTGGCTGTGGGTTGAAGCAGAAGAGACGGAAATCCTGGGGAAAGCTGCTGTGTCATCATGGAGCTTACAGTGTGACCCCAGAGGAGATCACCAGCAGGACTAGATGAGGCACGCACATCATACCGCGTGCAATTCTGAAAGCCTCAGAAGAGAGTGAACAGGTTTCAAGGCTTTCAAAAGCATAATTCTGATATATGATATGGCTATTTCTAAAAAGCGGGGAGAGAGAGAGAAAAAAAAAAGGGTGCCCAGTGGACTCGCCTATAAACGCATATTTCATAACACGTGCAAAAGATGAAAAAGAGGGTTTGTGTGTAAAGAACAAGAAGAAATTTAGATCAAAAACTTTAAGACTTTTGTCAGGGAACTCATACATAAAATGACTTGCAGCTTTTAAAACCAACAAAAACAATCATAACACGAAATATGTAGCCCATATTTTTAAGAATAAAAAGATTAACCGACAGACTGCTAGGGAAAGGTGTTCTGAAAATAAAATTCTCCAAAACCTCTTCCTGAGTGGTAACCTGCGGAGGGCATTACCCTTCAAATATGTATTTGAGGAAACTAATCTCCTCCAACTCATAATAAATAGATAATCTAATAAAATTGGGCAAAAGATGATAAAGGACACTGTGTAAGAAGATATAAAATTGGTCACTAAGCACGTGGAAAAGTGCTCAGCTGCCTTAGCCACCAGCAGCATACAAAGTGACACCAGAACACCGTCCCACGCTCCCTAGAAGGACTCACAAAAAAAATAAAAAAAACCCCGCTGGGTATGGTGGCCCACGGCAGTAATCCCAGCACTTTGGAAGAGGCCGAGGGAAGCAGATCATGAGGTCAGGAGATTGAGACCATCCTGGCCAACATGGTGAAACTCCATATCTACTAACAATAACGAATTTGCTAGGCATGGTGGCGCATGCCTGTAATCCCAGCTACTCAGGAGGCTGAGGCAGGAGAATACCTTGAGCCAGAGAGTCGGAGTTTGCAGTGAGCCAAGATTGTGCTGCTACACTCCAGCCTGGCAGCAGAGTCAGATTCTGTCTCAAAAATAAATAAATAAATAAATAAATAAATAAATAAATAAATAAACAAACATTGCTAAGGATGTGGAGCAATTGTAAACCTTAGATATTGTTGGGGACGGGAAATTTACAAGGTCACAACCACTTTGTAAACTGTTGGCAGTTTCTTATTAAATTACACATAAAATGATCCTACAGTTCAGCAATTCTAATTTTGTAGGCATTTACTCAAGAGAGATGAAAACATGCTCACAAATATTTGTAGATAAATGATCACAGCAGCTTTCTTTATAATAGCAAAACACGAGAAACAGGCAGTGCCCATCAACAGGAAAATGAATTAATGGTAGGATAGTCAAGCAATGGAATATTACTCAGGTATAAAAAGGAATGAGCTCCTAATACAGGCAACAGATCATCTGTACACCAGGCTCAGTGATACGTCGGGCTGAGTGAAATAACTTTACACAAAAAATACTAAGTGTAAGAACCCGTGTATATCAAGTTCAAAATCAAGCAAATCTAACTGATGGTTTAAAAAGTAAACCCCCCAAAACCCAAAATGTTCTGAGGTTGTATAATATTCTGTATCTTTAGTTCAGATTACATGGGCATGCATTTGCCAAAACTCAGTGAGTTACCACTTAGGATTTTTGTGTTTCACTGAATATCAATTTTATATCTGAACAAAACCAAGTATCAACCTCCAAACACAGGATTTTACAATCTAGCGTGAAATGTATGGGAATGAAAGAATGAAGGATGAATGGATGTATGGGTAGCTATGTGTAACACAAGCATAGGAAAATGTTACTGGTGGAATATAGGCGATGGGTATATTAGTGTTAAATTTCTTGAACTTTATGGTGTGTTGGAAATCATTTATGATAAAATCCTGGGAACATATTTATAAAAAGTAATTGAAGCTTGATATAGAATGGAAATTGATAAAAGTAGCCTGGGATGTCTTATGCTAGTACATAGTTTTCTAGGTTGCATGTGTAATATTACAATGACCTGATAATCTGCAGATGAAATCACCAGTCAAAATGAAAGAACAGTGGAGATCCAAACATACTTAACATTGTAAAATGGAATATGAAAGTTTTAGCAAAGCTGGAGACTGTTTAACATGGCATTTATCCTAATTAAAGATTGTGTATTGTCTTGATTAGTAATTATTTGCTGATTTGGGGAATCCAGTCATTTTAAATTTAGATTATTTTTTGCCTAACATAGCTCATTTCTTTTCTATAATAGAAATCAATTTTTACTCCTTCATTCACTTATTGATTCAGTAATTATTTATTAAGTGCCCACTATGTGTCAGGCAGAATGGAAAGCACTGAGCGCGGAGTGGAGAGCAAGAAAGACACAGTTTCTGGCTTCCAGAAAGTTCTAGGTAAAGGGAACGAGGCAGAAAAAAGGAGTGGCCACTGTCGCCCTGGGGCATCTGGGCCGTAGCAGGCGTTGGATGCTGCTTGTCACAGTGAACTGTGGTGGACAGGGACAGGTGTGGTAGACAGGGACAGGTGCAGTGGACAGAGAATGCAGGCTCTCCCCTGCATGGTAAGCTTGATCCCAGTATGACAATCCCACTCCTCATGTGACTTTTACCGTCCATGCTTAAAGGGAAGCCCACGTCAGCACAAATCTCCACAAGATCACAGACTCCCAGCCCGACAGTACAGAATGAGAGGAAAAGGAGGAGTAAGATCCAAGGTGCTGGCAATGCAAGGAGGGGCTAAGAGGGCGTCTGTGGGGTGGACGGTGGAGCCGACGCCGTCAAGGAGGAAGCACTTTGCAGAAGTCCATGTTCCTAGTTCACACGCCTGCTCCCTGAACAGGTGCTGAGGTGAACCTGTCTCCCAGCCATATCCAGGGTCTGATTTCACTCCAATTTTACGTAACTGAGAAAAGGATCCTAAAAACTGAAAAACAGTAGTAGAAATGTTATATTTGGCCAATAGGCCATCTAAGATCAGAAACGCGTATCAGTTTTTTATAAATTAGATGATGAGATCCTTTCTGTTATTATAGTTTTCATATCTGATGGCTTTACCACCACAATAAAGGACCCCCTTTGTTGGGAGTCAGTAAGCATGTAAAGAATTCAAAATGTAAAGTGTGCTAAATCCGCAAGTCATAATGATTTATATATTAAAAGGCAATTCTATATCATTTACAATTAAATTATTATAAATAGTAAAGAACATGCTGATTAAAAAAATTTTAATGGCCTTTTTTGTATATTTTGGGGGTCCTTATCCATCAGCAATTGCAAAGGACAGAGCAATGTAAGTAAGTGGGGAGAGGGGATGTCTGATCTTGTCCTGGATTTGAATTCTGTTAACTGATCCAAGTATCCATTTATCTATTTTGAAAAATGTAGACAAAGGCAACGCCAGACCCTTGGGCTATGAATGATGTATGTGAATGCTTAAAGAAGAACACACAATATAGCAACTAACACTGTTGGCCGTTGTGATTATCGCTCTGCATTTGAGTTTGTTTAAAACTAAAGCAAAGCATGTCTTCGGGGTAATGAGCAGTCACCCCATCCAGTGGCAATAACTCAGATGGTAGACATTGGCCTAGTTCCCACTCCACCCTTCCTGGCAGGGCTGTAGCCTTCTCCTAGAGGCAGGAACCCGGCCAGAACAGAGAGTCAATCAGGTGTATCTGCTAAGTTCCACTTTAAAGTACCTTGGAAATATTAATAAAACAATGAAAATATAACTCGGTATCTTGATATTGAAAATCACAGAAATAAACATGTGTATTAAAAAGCAACTAAAAAATAGATTAACAAAAATGATGTGAAAAGAATTGATGATTAAGACGAAATAAAGAGGTTTATCTCAATGGCTCTAATCCATCTTATATGAAGGCAGATTTCAGCACAACTATGAGACTTCAAGGCTGAGAGCGGCTGCTTGGTTTACAGCTCTGACCCCTCACACATCCCCAGCACTGGCAAGAATGACCAACAGCCCAGGAACGAGCACATGCTGGGTGCAGATGGAGCATCTTCGCCACGGAGAGGTCTTTGGGATTAACTGCACATTAGTGGGGACCACCATCAAGACCATTCTTCACCAACCACAGGAGGACAAGCACAGTGTGATGTTTCTTTCACTGCTTTGAAATATCCTCTTTTAAAGGGAATACTTGAATTTGTTCTCTGCACAACAGAAATAATTTTCAAGTTGTTAACTCAAGAAATATGTATCTTTATTATTGTTTCAAAGGATCAAATTTAATTATTTTAAATTCATTGAATCTAAATTGTGGCTATATCAACTAAGAAGGAAAAATTGGCATCCAAATGCTTCAATTTTTCAAATTGTTTTGTTAAACAAGGTCTTTAGAACTTCCAGTTAATAGACTGGGCCTCATCCTTAAAAGTACTGTATCTTGAATTGTGGCCCTGTTTGACTCTGCGAATGTTCTCAGGTGGCTGTGGTGAGGCATCCAGGCCCTGAGCAGGTACCCCTGCTCCCAGCCAGAGGGTTCAAAGCAGGCATTCTCAGTGTGGTGACTCCCACCCCAGCAATAGGGGACATTTGACGGCATCCAGGGGCGTTTGGTTGCCACATTGGGGAGGGACACGGGAAGACCCCTGAGACCCTGGGGCACATGGAACAGCTCTCCACAGTTCAGCATTTCCTGGCCTCCAGCGTCAAGAGCCCCAGGGCTGGGCAATGCTGGTTTGAAGGAAGGCCAACTCCAGACCAGTTCGGAAGGCGGAGGGAGATTTCAGACTGGGGCCCCATTGTTTGTGAACTGCCTTCCCTGGTGTCCAGAGAGGGTTCCACTCGTGGGACGCAGGTGCGCCATCTCAGGTGCCTTCCTTTCCTTCCAGCTCTTGGGAAATTATCTTTCTCTTGGCAATGCATTTTCACTAATTTAGTAGATCCCCATTTCTTTTGCTTTGAAGTAGATGTGTCATTATTTTCAGTGATTAAAATAATTATGTAATTCTTACAACAAGAGAATTGCAATGTCCCCGTGGTCTGCATGTCTGGTGTTGAAAGAGGTGTTTGCTTCTGTGCATTCGCAGCTACCCACAAATGTTTCTCTCCTCTTTGCTATTGTCTCTGATTTTGGCTCGCTTTTTATTTCTTCCTTTCTTCCTTTCTTCCTTCCTTTCTTTCTTTCTTTCTTTCTTTCTTTCTTTCTTTCTTTCTTTCTTTCTTTCCTTCCTTCCTTCCTTCCTTCCTTCCTTCCTTCCTTCCTTCCTTCCTTCCTTCTTTCCTTCTTTCTTTCTTTCTTTCTTTCTTTCTTTCTTTCTTTCTTTCTTTCTTTCTTTCTTTCTTTCTTCTTGCTTGCTTGTTCTTTCTTTCTTTTTCTGTTTTTTGAGACCAGGCTTTGCTCTGTCTCCCAGGCTGGAGTGCAGTGGCATGAGCTCAGCTCACTGCAACCTCTACCTCCCATGCTCAAGTGATCCTCCCTCTTCAGCCTCTTGAGTAGCTGGGTCTACAGGTGCACACCACCACATCCAGCTAATTTTTGTATATATATATTTTAAATATTGAGGAGACGGGATTCCTCCATGTTTTCCAGGCTGATCTTAAACTCTTGGGCTCAAGTGATCCAGCCACCTTGGCCTCCTATAGTGCTGGGATCAGAGGCATGAGCCCCCCGAGCACAGCCTTCAGCTCTTTCTTTGCACTCTCTCTGAGTTGTCTTTCTTTTGGATCAACTCAAATAATAATAATTATTATTTTTAATTCTGGCATATTGGCAAAAAAATGTTTGCTTCATTGAATTCCAGGTATTTCGTTCCACATGTATTATTATTTTAATGATCATTTGTGTATATTTCTCAGGACCTACTCCTATTAACGCTGCCTTTTGGGCAATATCAGGAAGCAGGCCCTTGTAAACAGAAGCCTCCACAGGTGTAACAAGTTGCAGGGTACGCTTTATACATTCACACACAAATAAGCATACACACAAATGTGCACATCTGTATCCTGAAGACCATAACTTAAACATTTTAAAATATGTTTTTCTTCCTATTTTAAAGATGTCTCTCTAGAAGATATAACCCAAGGGTCTGGCTGGGGTTCCAAGTACTTTAGAAAATGCTTTTAGGGTTCTCAAATCAGTGGCAAGAATTTCCCATGAGACCCTCTAGAGCCTCTGGAGTGAGCTACCAGGAGAAAGATGAACAAATAATCTCTGTCAGGGTGAAAACGAGAATTTGTATTTTACCAATAAAGGGAAGAGGAAGGTGGTGGAGCCCATCCTCCCCGAGTTCCTCTGTCTCCTGTTCCCATTGCTGCTTTGGAGGAATTTGTTTTGAGACTCCCGTCCCCTAGGATCAAATGTCCCCTGGCTGGTGATGGGTGCCAGGGAGGCTGACTGAGTCCCCCCAGCCTTGCCTGCTCTTTAAAAGATTCCTTAGATCCATCACATTGCAGAGCTGGGGAGTCTCATACACCAGATCCCTGGGTTCATGATGAGAAACTTGATGTGCAGAGGCATTAACTGACCTGCCCAAAGTGCCATGCACTGGTGAGTGACAGAACTAAGTCTTAAACCCAGAGTCCTGGGACTTCAGTCACGTGTTCTTTCACAGGCCTCCTCTCACCCCGCCAGGGAAAAGAAAGACGTTCTTCTCCGGTAGCTTAAGCGTTAAGTTGTTATCGCCTCTCCTCCCACTCCTCAGTCTTTAAACCAGCATGCCGGGCATCACAGACATAAAGAATTGTCTGTCTGGTAGAGGTGAATGTCTCTCTTCTCTGAATTCGCATAACATCATTTAATCGATGAGCACATCATACACATATATTTTACGTATGGCCTCCTCAAAATTATTCTTCTAAAAATACATAATTTCTTATTAAGCTTTTTTCATTATTATTTCTAGATAAATCAACAAGTAAATTCATAAACGCAGCAATCATAATGGTGCATAAGTATATACACACATAAACAACTTTCATCTAAAATTTCAGTTAAGGGAATTCTACATTTTTGGTTACTCATTGACTTAAAGATAAAATTTACTATCTACATTTGTGACCATAATTTAATTAATTTTTAATGAAAAATTCTGGTGATGGTTAATAAACCTGTATAACTCTAATTCACTGTAATAGTGTTTTAACATCTAGAATGCCTTCTTCAAAACCATCTTTTTTCTTTAGAAGACCCCATTTTCATGATAAATTCTATTTTTTGATAGTTTTGTGTGTTATTTTGTACATGTGATGAATTTTCCTTTGTAAAATGGAGGTATCATTATAGAAATTTAATACTAATAAAACATTAGAATTTGCTACATTCAGAATGTACTTAAAAAAATAAAAAACAAGATTCCTATGAGGTTGAGTTTACATTCTGAGAAAATTCTTCCCAGGTAAAAGTTTATTCTTACTAAACCTACCACTAAAATGACCCTATGCACCCATGGGTGCCTATTGGAACACTGGACTGAATTGCATATCATTACAATGCTTTTACTCAATTGTAAAGCATTATATAGCATTAAGGTCTAACTGACAAAAATTGGAAAAAAATTAGTCAAATAAGAATTTTAGAATTAAGGTCAAAGACAGTATTATATATCATAGTGGCATATATTCATAAACAAGCAACTTGTTTTAGAGGAAACCAGAAAATCAGTCAGCAATGTGACAACCTATCACAAGCATCATGCATTCTGGTCAACACTCTTGGCAGAAAGGCTAAAACAGGAGACAGGCTGACGTCCTAGCTCCTCAGAAAAATCTTTACATGACGGGAGATCTATTATAACTAAATCATTCAAACAAAAGTAGTATTTGAATGATTTAGTTCCAAACACCATACTTTCTGAACTCTAAAACATCATTAATTCAACCTGTTCATTTGATTCCAGTGTTTTAGGATAAACATAAAAATCCCTGACTCAGAAACATTAAAATGTGTGCAGCAAACCAACATGCCACAGATTGGCGAGGGTACCCACTCAGGGTATCAGGAAGTCATGCACAAGAATATCTCACTGGATGCTCCTTACACACCTGTGGGATGCCATTCCAAGTCCACAGACCACCCATGGCACATGCCTGGGCAGGCAGGATGGCACTGCAGAGGGGATGCGTGAACAGAGATAGAACTTCCAGTCATAACGTGACAGCAACAGCAAAGTCAGCCAGGTAAAAGGGATCTCATTTAATACCCACAAACCCTTTGAGGACATGAGACATGGAGAAGTGTCCTAAATAGTCTGGTTAGGGAGGGCTAAAGTGAGATTGAACGCAGGCTGTTGGATTTTAGAGAGCTGGGCCATGATTCCATATGGGGGAGGAGCTATGTCCTGAGAAATTAGGAAGTTATTTTAGTTCCCCTTTTCCTTGACCAAGGATGACCAAAGACACAATTCACTTGCTACACAGAAATTATGACAGTACTTGTCATGGTGCCTGTGAAGGTGTTGCCAGTGACATTTCTTGTCCCATTACTGCCCTTATTCAATATGCAAGCCTCTTTAGTTCCATGCCGGTGATGCCACAGGGGTCAGTGTACCTGCTGGAATGGGAGTTTCTGAGCTAGAAATCGTGTTCACATAGACACCTTGGTTTCCGAGGAGTTAATCTCTGTGACAGGGGGCAGGAGACAGGAGATGGCCCAAAGTGGAGTGGGCATGTTGGTGTTCACGGCTTGACTACTGCTGTGCCATGGGGCTCTCCCGAGGGGGCCTGATGTGTGTGCCACTTCTACAGCTGATTGCTCAGCCTCCCACAGTGAGGAAGGAGAGCTGTGCACAGCCCTCTGCAATATTTGGACACAACTTTAAGCCAAAGGGAAAACTCACTATTATCTTCTGCCTTGGAGATACATGTGTCAAAATGTTTGCAGATATTATTTGATTAATTGAAAAACTGAAGGCAGAACACACACAAAATCTTGAAGTTTGGAGCAGTCCCTTTGGCCTATTTCTACTGATTAAACAAACCAGATAACTTGAAAATTCCTTCACCTGTCATACTTGTACATACAATCTAATTTCTTGAGAGGCATAGAAGTCTACATATTGTGACAATAAATTTTGTTGGTGAAAAGGTATATCTGTTGATAAGAAACCTTTGCAATAGCTTAGTTAATAGCCTGTTGAAAGTTATAAGATTTATGATATTTTCTTTGATAAAGATTTGGCTTGAATTTAAAAATGCAGCTTTGTCAAATGACCAGTGAATATAATCATCTAACAAAGCTAGAGGGAAATCTTGGGCATTTTGTGTACTCCTCGTCCTCCATGCAAGAGAGGAAAAGAAGAGCTTTGACATAAAAGCCAATTAAGTGTGTTGGGGGGGTGAATAAAATATTCAGGACCAAAATGTTTAGTCTAGATACTAATGTGCAGGCTCTCTAGTGCCCGCGAAAATGTGGCTTCTCCAAACCAAAACATCCTGTTAACAGCCCTCACCCAGTCTATGGGGCACATCATGTGAAAATGTATTTTTTTAACTTATGGAAAGGGATAATCATCATTTCAGGCTTTCATATGACAGCATGACGGGGTGATGGGAGATGGGTGACAAAGAGGAAAATCCACATTGGTGTGGACGTGTGTGGATCCGGCAGAGAAAACGTCTCCAGGGCCTGCCATACACAGGGACCTTGTGTCTTGTCCTGCCAAACAACTCAGTGCTACAGTCACGTCCTCCCTCAGTGTCCTTCTGCCCATGTGGGCATTGGGTTCAAGGGAAGAGAAAACTGTCCTCAGAGTGTAGCGAATGGCAGAGGCCATCAGCTTCTTTCCAGATGGTCACTGGCATGCTGGGTAAGGCGCATGCTTACAGAAGGATTCTTAAATAACTTGGGTAATATACTGATCCCAAGCTTGTGCTGTTCTTAAACATCTTTTTAATACATGGATTAAATAGTGGAATGTCATTGCTTTTGGCACCTTTGCCATGAAATCTTTGCCCGTCTGTATGTCCTGAAATTGACAAATGGGATCTAATTAAACTAAAGTCCTTCTGCACAGAAAATAAACGATCAACAGAGTAAGCAGACAACCTACAAAATAAGAGGAAATGTTTGAAATCTCTGCATCTGGCAAAGGTCTGATATCCAGCATCTTTAAGGAACTTAAACATATTTACAAGAAAAAAAAACATTAATATGTGGATAAAGGACATGAACAAACACTTCTCAAAAGAAGGCATACATTTGGGCAATGAACATATGAAAAAAAAAAAAAAGCTCAACATCATTGATCATTAAAGAAACGCAAAACAAAACCACAGTGAGTTACAATCTCACACCAGTCAGAATGGCTGTTACTAAAGAGCCAAGACATAACAGGTGCTGGTGAGGCTGCAGAGAAAAAGGACACTTATACACTGTGGTTGGAGTGTAAACTAGTTCAATCATTGTGGCAAACAGTGTGGCAATTCTTTAAACACCTAAAAACGGAGTTATTTGACACAGAAATCCCATTACTGGGTATATACCCAAAGGAATGTAAATCATTCCATTATAAAGATGCATACACATATATACTAAGTGCAGCACTATTCACAATAGCAGAGACGTGGGATCAACCTAAATACTCATCAATAAGAAGCCAGATAAAGAAAATGTGATACATATACACCATGGAATACTATGCAGCCGTGAAAAGAACAAGATCATGTCCTTTGCAGGAATGACTGAAATTTGAAACCTTTTGTTGCCTCTCAAAAGCAGCCATGGCGTGCTCAGATGGCCAACTTGACCTGGTGCCAAGGAGAGAATTCTCTGAGACTTTTTTTTTTTATTCAAAGTGAGCTTGAGAAGACATTCCTTCCCAGTACATTGGGCTTGAGTAATATGTGAAAGAAATCAGTGTATAATTGTTCAGAGAAGTATTTGAACCTATTGTGATTATCCTTAGCAAACTAACGCAGGAACAGAAAACCAATCACCACATGTCTTACTTATTAGTGGGAGCTGAAAAATGAGAACACGTGGACACGTGGCAGGGAACAGCACACACTGGGGCCTGTCAGAGGGTGGGAAGTGTGAGGAGGGGGATAATCAGGGAGAATAGCTGGTGGATGCTGGGGTTAATACTGGCTGATGGGATGAAGAGTGCCACAAGCCACCATGGCACACGTTTACTTATGTAACAAACATGCACATACTGCACTTGTATCCCTAAAGTTGCAAAAAAAACCCATAAAAATAAATAAATGGCGGAATGCACACTGAAAGGCAGACGCTCCTGAGAGGCGAAGGAAATGGTGACCCATGACTGAGTGAATTATTTCAAGATGCTGAACAAGTGCCATGGGTGAGCCAGGCATGGAGCTGCTGCCAGTAAAGCAGCCCCTCTCTCCAGATGACCTCTGCAGGAGACTGAAACGCCACACCACAGTGAGGAAATCCTGATGATGCCCACATGCCCCATGGAGAAACCCACCAGAAGCACATCAGGAGTGTGAGCCCTGGAGACAGCAAGGTGGCAGGGATGCAGGTTCTCCCACCTACCCGCCACAGGGCTCTCCTGGGTAGCTTAATGCCTCTTCTCCTTGATGTCATCATCGATAGAGTGGGACTGGCACTAGAGCATCTGTGGGCCTCAGTGGGAGGAAAGCAGACATGCACAGGACCACTCAGCATAGTTGTGGCTCATGAGAATCACATTCAGGCACCAACACCCTGATCTGGGAGGGAGGGAGGGAAGGGGCGCTTCCAGAAACACTTGAAGCCTGAGCTAGCTGGTCGTAAGAGGTGAGCAGGCCTGAATCTGTGCAGTGTGGGGGATTGCAAGGAGGGTCCTTGGAAAGCCATGCTCTGGTCACCTGTGGGTCAGAGGATGTGCAGCGCTCCCCCACTGCTGGGCCCAGGTTGAGGGTGGGCATGTTGGGTGAGGCTGAGACACAGGCAGGAAACTGAAGCCACCTTCGCTGCCCCATATCCAACCTCAGCCTGTACAGCCAGATTTTTACACTAGACAAGACCCCTCTTCACCAGCAATAACTTCCTGCAGTCTGAGGTGGCAGCTCTATTTCTAGTATCTATTACTCGAGAATAAAAGGGAATAGTAAGTGACCCCCATGAATCCAGTAAGACTTTAAGATAAATTGGTGATGAGCTAGCTTCCAAGGTATCTATATAGGCCTTGGCACTGAATGTGTGTGTGAGGGTGTGTGTGTGTGCATACTGGGGGTGGAATTATGAGAGCCAGAATGTGTGTATGTGTGTGTGTGTGTGTGTTGGGGGTGGGATGAAAGACAGAATGTGTATGTGTGTATGTGGTATATGATTGTGTGTTTGTGTCTGTGTGTGTGTTTGGGGTGGGATGAGAGACAGAATGTGTGTGTGTGTGTATGTGGTGTATGATTGTGTGTGTGTGTGTGTGTGTGTGTGTGTGTGTGTGTG
>NW_016107500.1:3518314-3570742 GCF_001604975.1 Cebus imitator | reverse complement strand
TGTATGTGATATATGATTGTGTGTGTGTATGTGTGTGTGTGTGTGTTGGTGGTGGGATGAGAGATAGAATGTGTGTGTGTATGTGATATATGATTATGTGTGTGTGTGTGTTGGGGGTGGGATGAGAGACAGAATGTGTGTGTGTGTATGTGTGTATATGTGTGTGTGTGTGTGTATGTGCCTTATGTAAATGATGCTCATTTTGTTTTTTATTTTTATTTTATGTATTTATTTTTTGAGACAGGATCTCACTCTGCTGCCCCAGCTGGAGAGCAGTGGCACTGTCTCAGCTCACTGCAACCTCAGCCTCCCAGGTTCAGGTATCGTTCCACCTCAGCCTCCTGAGTAGCTGCGATTACAGAGGTGCACCAGCATGCCCAGCTATTGTTTGTATTTTTAGTACGGATGGGATTTTGCCCTGACGCCCTGGGCTCAAGTGATCCCCTGGCCTCGGCCTCCCAAAGTGCTGGCATCACATGCATGTGCCATTGTTCCCGGCCTGCTTATTTTATAAAGGGCAGAATAACCATACATAAACACCGGGGACCCGGGTCTCTTGAAATATCATGAATCTCCCCTAAGGAGCTTTGCTTTGGAGGTGGGGAGGTGAACAGGGGTTTTAATCAGATGTGTGTGACACGCTGTGATCCATATTTTAGATGGATGACTGTGGCTGCCGCGTGGACAAGCCTGAAGATGGAGAGCCTCAGTGGGCAGGTCACCTGCGTGGCTGGAGCAGGAATCCAGCCAGAGTCAGGAATGCCTGCAGGACGCCATGGGGCCATGCCTGGAGGAGTAGAACTATGTGGGAAATGTGCCGACGTGACATGTGATATCTTCCCCTTCACCACATCAGCCTCCGACCTGAAATCTTCAATGTCCCCTTGTTGTCTAGAGAATAATCGAAACTCCTGGGAATGGCAGGCATCTACTCAAATGCCGTGCCCTGGGGGAGACTTCTGAGGCCCCCAGAATGGCCCTGTCATTCTGGCCCTCATCACCCACCCCCAACACACACACACACACACACACACACACACACACACACACACACTGCATGAATCCCTGCTCAGTTTTCCTTCTGATGCCTTCGCAGTGTCTGAGATGCTGTATACATTACCTATTTATTCTATTACTTGTCTGTCTTACTTCTCAGCCCTAATCCCAAATTCCACAGAATGAGAGTGGATTTGGAGATAGGTGTTGGAGGAGGTAATTAAGTTAAGATAAGGCGGCAGGGTGGGCCCCCAGCCAATCTGCCTGGTGTGCACTAAGAAGAGGAGATGAGGTGGTGGGCGTGCACAGAGGCCCTGCAAGGGTCCAGGTGTCCGCAGGACAAGGAGGGAGGCCTCAGAGGACGTGACCCTGCAGCGCCTTCATCTCAGGCTCCTGGCCTCCAGAACTGAGGGAGAAGAAGCTCTGTGGTTTAAGCTGCCAGTCCAGGCTACTTCGTTGCCACAGCCCAAGTGAACTGATGCAACTGCTGCCTGGCGGTCCCTGGAATGCGGCCCAGCACGAGCAGGGGCTGAGGAGGCACCTGTCGAATGGGCGCGTGCCACAGCACAGAGCCTGCTCCGCGACGTCCTCCCCAGACCTGACAGTGCTCAAGTGCCTCTTCCTCCTCCACCTGCCTTCTTCTAAGGATTCAAGTAATCTCTGGGTACCCGTCTGTCCCGGGCAGGCTCAGGCCCGAACCTAGAATTGTGGCATCGCAGTGCCAACCATGTTCTGAGCAGGTGCTCCGGGCGGGACCTGAGAGAGCAGGGCATGGAGAAGGAGTCTGCCGCAGATGGATCCTCAGGAGCTCCGAACTGAGAGCTGCCGGTCCCCTGGGCTTTATTCCTCCCCTACAGCCAGTCCTGGGATGCAGGCTCCTGGGTGGGTGCCGGCCTGGAAACGCACAAACTGCTGCCACTCCTGGTTTTGGGGACATGGGGAGCAGCTCAAGGGCCAAAGGAGGGTCCCCTGAAGAAGATGGCCAGTACTGTCCTTTAGCAGCAAAACATGCAGGCCACAGCGTGCCCCTCACAAAGCTGGTGAAGGGGATCCAGGACATCTGGACCGGGCACCGACCCTGTCCAGCCTGAGAGCCTGCCCTGGAGTCTTCTCCTGAGCCCCAGAGAGCCCTACTGTTTGCTTCTAGGGCCAGTACTGCACGCATTGGCTTTAAATGTGTCTCATTAAGACAGGGGCATCTGTCTCCTTCACTAGAGAGTAAATCCTCCAGGTAGGGGCCACAACTGATCTATCTGAGGTTCCTGGCATGGTACTATCCCTGTCGTGTGGCAGATGGGTGGCATATATTTAAGTGAACTGAGGACATGGATTGATGATTGATAGGGGAGTTCACCTTGCCTGTCTAATGCAATCCCAGGGTTGCTCACAGTCCCATGTGTGACCATTGCATCTGACTTCTTTCTTCAGCCCAGGCTGAAGTGCAGTGACGCATTCTTGACTCACCGCAACCTCCGCCTCCCGAGTTCAAGCAATTCTCTGCCTCAGTGTCCCGAGTAGCCTTGGTTACAGACACCTGCAACCACATCTGGCTAATTTTTGTATTTTTAATAGAGACAGGATTTTATCTTGCCAAGCTGGTCTTGAACTCCTGACCTCGTGATCCACCTGTCTTGGCCTCCCAAAGTGCTGGGATTACAGGAGTGAGCCACCATGCCCAGCCTCATCTGACTTCTTTGGAGCTATGCAGTTAGAGAGTTCCATATCTCACGATTTTTCCAGAAACATAGACAAAACTTCATTTATATTAATAATGGGAACTGCAGAGAATAAAAAGGCTGATAAAAATTGCTCATTGTATTTCATGTAAATATAATTATTTAGAATGTGCTTCTAGAATGTATTTTTAATTATTATAACTTCCTAGAGAGATGTCAACTTTTCAGCTTAACAAAGGTGAAATATATGTATGCATAAACAGTGTGAAATTTGTCAAGCAGCGTGGAGCCTGACTCCTGTGGAAGGCAGAGGGTTTCTTCGGTTTGTTTTTTTGTCTGTTGATTTTGGTCACATGACTCTATGAAGTAGAAATGGAAAACATACCCAGGGATTCTGAATCTATGCTCTACCTCACAGTAATGTCCCTTATAAAGAAAAAAATATTTGAGATTATAGCAAATGATTACTCCTACCATGAAAGTGACAAAGATTTGTTTACATTCAAACTGATGTTTCTGAATTAGTGAAAAACAAATAAAAACCTTCCTGTCAAGAAGCTAAGAGCACAAACACATTTTAATGAGGGTTTGTACTCTTCTGTAAGAACTGACAAGTCTGTTAAATGTGCATGCACACACACACATGTTCATACATGAAAATATACCTTCAGTGATGCTTTCTTACCCTTTACTAATAAATTCAAATGTATCCCATTTCTAGATTGCTCAAGTTTATAACTGGTCTTTTTGCCACCTGTACTGCCTTATTTTTCTTCCTCACAACCAAAAATGTCTGCCTTACAAAATCACCTCCAGCGTGACACATGACCGATATATAAAACACCTCAAAGCTTTCTTCATAAATTAAATATTATCCTGTATGTCAAGAGAAGAGAATGGCATAGTTTCCCAAGCATATTAGACACTGAAATATGAGTAATTTTTTGTTAAAAAGTACTAAAGGATTCAAATAATTCACATAAGGTAAAGGGTAGAAAGTTAAAAAAAAAATCTCATTGCTAAATTCAACAAAATTAACCAAATTTTAACAGCATCAAATAAATCAAGCATAGGAAATCCTTTTAAATGGCCTTAGTTACTAATTAAAATAGTAATTCTATACATATTTGCACACATGCAATACTGGTGAGTGTGTTGACGGTGTGGGAATAAACTGTGATACTTCCTCGGGGGACACGAACCATTCGAATGAACCCCCTTCTTAGCAGCACCCAAACTTCCTTTGGTGGCATCACCTCCCTCCCGTTTGGATGAGTGTTGGGAGGAGGATGTGGCAGCTCCTTGTCTCTCACTGTCCTCAGTGCGGGGAGAGGACCCTCCCTCACCAGCCCCTTCCCAAAGGTCATGACAAGGTGTGGTTCCCTCCTGTGCTCTGAGGCTCTGGCAAACACCGCACAGGCAGAGCCCATGGACGTGGGCAATCCAAGTGGAACACAGACGGACCATGTGTCTGCTTCTCGGTTCTCAGGAGCATTCTTCCTCTCTCTTCACTACCCAAGCCTGTTCTCCAGCCTCTCAGAGATCCTCTAAACCTGTGATTTCTGTCCCACAAATTTCCTCCTGCTTAAGTTATCCTGGATCAGCTCCTGCTTCTTCCAACGTCAGATGGGGATGGAGCGCTGAAAAAGTTTGGTTGCTTTAGAATAAAACACTTCAGGGAATTTACTGTGCCTAAGCCGTCTCTGACATGAAACCTGTTTTCTTTCTGTCTTCCTTTCCCTCCTCTCCTCCCTCCCCTCTCCTCTCTTCCTCTTCTACTCCCTCAACTCTGTCCCATTGCCTGTCTCTTTCTTCCTCCCTCCTCCCTCTTCCCCCCTCTCTCCTCTCTCTCTCTCTCTCTGTCTCTCTCTCCTCCTCCCTCTCTCCTTCCTCTTTCCTCTCTCTTCTCTCTCTCTCTTGTCTCCTTCTTTTTCTGTCTCCCTCTCATCCTCCCTCTTTCCTCTCTCCCCCCTCTCTTCTCTCTCTTTCCTCTCTATCTCTCTCTTCTTCTGCCTCCTCCTTTTCTCTTCTCTCTCTTTCTTAGCTCTCTTTCCTCTTTCTCTCTCCCTCTCTCTCTGCTACATCTCTCTCTCTCTCTGTGTCTCTCTTTCCTCCTTTCTCTTCCCTACGCACTTCTCTTTCTCTCTTGGTCTGACTCTCTGTCCTCCTCTCTCCCCGCCCTCCCTCTCTCCTCCTCTTTTCTCCCTCTCTCTCCTTCTCCCTTCCCACCATGTCTCCAGGACCTCCCTTCTCCACGTCACCAAGTTCTAGGAATCTGATGACCACGCAGGTCCCTGGAGCTTCATGATGGGTGTTTATATCTCATTAGAATGAACAATCACCTTCAGAGGCTTTACTGTCCAGAACAAGGGGTTGGGTCTGTGCAGGAAGCTTTCCTTTAAAGACTTTGGTCCATTCATCACTCTCTTCCTCGCAAGTTATTTTGTGTGTTCATCATTACAGTGCAGTCATTTTTGCTTTCATGCCAGGGCTTTTTCGGCTAGGTTGACTAATCCATGTCCTCTGTCCTCCAGCCTCAGGATTCCATGTTACAAGTCACAGAAACGTGGCATAAGTTATCTTAATGGAAACATGGTGGTGGGAGGGGTGTGGGGGGGCGCCTTTGAAATCTCAGTCAACTAGAGTCACAGCATGGTGTTGGGATCTCTGCAATACCACCTAGACTCGCCCACTTTCCTGGCCCGCCCACAGCTCTGCCCTAACACTCAGGCAGCAGCCAGCACTCGGCTCACCATGAGGCCCTGGAGATTCGGGCTTTGGTGGACAGCCTTGGTGTCCATCTCAGACAGAGATCGTGATGACAGAGAGGGGAAATTAGAATAATGAAGACTGTAAACTCAAGTCTTATACTAACAAGTTTAGCAAAAATTGGGACACAGGGTCTCCCCGAGGCTATGAGCACACATCTGAAAATAACACACTAGTGGGCAGTTAATGCTTTGGCAATGGCATAGACAGAATTTACGCTTTTTCTTTGTAAATTTTATCTAGACGTTATACAGCCGTTTTCATCCTTTAAGAAATATTGATACTAGACTATTCACATCAGTGAATCATGACCACAATTCTTTCTGTTATTTGTTGATGCCTTTGGTCCAATTTTATGAAAATATTCTAGACCATGCGACCAGAACAATACTAGAAGGAGGGAACTGGGTGTGGGTTTCATTTGCATTTATTTTTTGTTTTGTTTGTTTGTCTTGTGTGTGTGAAAATAAAAAAAAACCTGGGTCATACTATGGCCAAGCATTTTGTTTTAATTCTTAGGATTTTTAGCGACTCATGAAAACGTTACCTTTTAATTAAATAACCCAGTTCCCCAGCAGAAAGAAAACCAACTGGTACCCTGAAGCAGTGTTGGTCTGTGTAGTTACTCCTTCCAACCCCCCAGGGACCGCCTGGCACTGGCTCTGGGCATCAGATGGCTGAGGAACCCAATCAGCAGTGTGACGGTGTAGCCAGAAGCTCTCCAATGCTGCCTCTCCAGGGGCTGGAATTCCGAACACAGCTCAGGGCCTGGGTACCAGGCAAACTCACCACACAATGCTGCAAGGTGTGACCTGCCTGGCCTTCAATTTTGCCCACTGGGGTAGCCCATTTTTGCAGTGAAAATGGAGGTCAGGTTTTCAATTACCATCCGCCCTTTGACAGGAACGGCAGTTTTGTTGTGCCTGTTATGAAATTGGAAAAAAAAAAAAAAGAATGAAAACCTAAGGTATCAGTTTTTAAGGTATTACTTAATTGGAAGTAGTTTATTTGATAGATTCTGACAAATTAGGCTAAACCATTTGTGTAAAGCAGCAAGACAGAGCTGCAGAGTTGGGTGCTATGGGTCTGCAGCCACTCTCAGGGATAAGGTTCAAGATGAAAGTCTTATTGATCAGTCTGCATATGTTCAGTAAGGCAAAACTATGCCTGATGGAACAGATCTAACATGATAATTACCATCACATTTTTATGAGTTCTTAGGAGCTAAAACAATACAACCTATAAAATTATTTTAGTACAGCATGGACCATCTTCCTATCTAAATTAATAACCCCAGCCACAGAAAAGCCAATTCACCACCATAAGCAAAATCATTTCTCTTCTACTGGTGATTGGACCATCTTCTGCATCCAGGATGTCCTTGTCCACTGGCAAAAGCTAACAAAGAAGCGGAACGTGTGTGGATCCCACACGCAGTGACCCGAGTTCCTGGGATCTTTGCCTCAGGGTACCACATCACTACCCCCCTAAAACTCTCTTAGAGAATGTTTACTTCTCATTCTCATCCCAGATCTCTTCTGTAACTCCTAAGACTTTTACACTGTAGATCAATTTCTCCATCCTATCCAATTTCCAGGGTAAAGGGGAACAGAAAAAATGTCAGAGGAATTATTTACTCATTATATCCAACATTTGCTGTCTAGTTGATATTCAGTATTCTTTGGGAATTCCTTCCAGGTCACTACAGGCAAAAGAAAATGTTCACCCTTTTTTCTCCCATGGCAAACAATTTCTAAGTATCTTTATTGTAATATATACTACTCTGTAGTGTCACTCATGCTCATTTCTGCCTCCCTAAGAAGATTCTCAGTTGCCAGACAGCAGACGATCTATTTTATCCTCTGCGTATTCTATTTAGCTTTACAAAAGTTCTAAAATCTGATGAGGTCGATATGTGTTTGTAGAATGTTGGCCAGTAATTTTCTCATTCCACCAAATTAAGCAGCTGCCTAATAATCACAGTATGTTTAAGTGTTTCTCTGAACAATTACACACTGATTTCTTTCACATATTACTCATGTCCAAATGTGTTGGGCATGAATGCCTTCTCAAGCTCACTTTGAATTAAAAAAACAAAGTCTCAGACACTTCTCCCCTTGGCACCAGGTCAAGTTGGCCATCTGAGCACGCCATGGCTGCTTTCGATAGACAACAAAAGGTTTTGAATTTCAGCCGTTTAAATGTCTTCAACTGTTTTTTTGGTATTAATAGGTGAATGTTTCCTTCCATGATTAATATAAAAAGAGTGTGGCTTTCTGAAGTCCCTGAGCCAACACTTGCGCTGCATATCGGCCCTGCCTGGGAAGGCTGTCCTGCTGACCCTCAGGCACCAGAGGTGAAACCAGAAGATCACCTTGACTCCTGACTCACCTGCTGTGCTCAGAGTCAGAACACCTGGTCCATGGGACATCCACACCTTCATTTCTTTCTTTCTTTTTTTTTTCTGAGATAGAGTCTCTGTTGCCCAGTCTGCAGTGCAATGGTGCAATGTAGCTCACTGTAACCTCTGCCTCCCAGATTCAAGCAATTCTCCTGCCTCAGCCTCCCAAGTAGCTGGAATTACAGGTGTGTGCCACCACTTCCAGCTAATTTTTTGTATTTTTAGTAGAGATGGTTTTTTGCCATGTTGGCAAGGCTGGTCTAGAACTCCTGACCTTAGGTTATACACCTGACTCAGCCACTCAAAGTGTTGGGATTACAGGCATCAGCCACTCACCCAGCCACCTTCATTTCTTCTTGATTCAATTATGTACATTGACTTCCAGATTTGTTGTGTTTCTAAGCCTCCCTCCCTTCCTCCTTCTCCTCCTCCTTTATTTATTTATTTATTCATTCATTCATTCATTCATTTATTTTGCCTTCTCTCTCTTGTTAAGGTCATTTTTTTTCTTTGTCAGCTTTATTAAGGTTGAATTGACATAAAAATTGTATGTATTTATGGTATATAATGTGTTTTAAAATACGTATACCTTAGAAAATGAGACTTTATAATCATTTGTGTGTGTGTGATGAGTACACTTAAGGCATAGTCTCTCAGCAGTGCTGAAGTATACATTATTATTCACACGGTCACCCAGCTACAGGACGGATCCCCAGAATGGATTCCATCCGTCTCGCTGAAGCTCGGTGCCCTTTGAACTGCATCTTTTCAGTGCCACCTTGCCCTCCTGCCCTGATGACCATTGCCTACTTCCTACTTCTTTGAGTTTGACTTTTTTAGACTCCACCCATGAGTGAGATCATGTAGTATTTGTCTTTCTGGGCCTGGCTTATTTCATATAACATACTGTTCCCAGTTTCATTCATGTTGTCACAAATGGCAGGATTTCCTTATTCTTAAGGCTGAATAATATTTCATTGTACACTGTCTTGTAAAACAGAATTTCAAAATCCATGGATGTTGTTTGCTTTCGGATTTCTATCAACTACCACGAAAACACAACTACACTGATTTAATAATTACTTCAAATTACTGCACCTGATGACTACAGTTTACTCCTTTATTCAATGCTTAGGATTATTCTATAAAGTCATTGCTATTATTATGCCCAATTGTCAGAAGAAGACTGAGCATGGAGCAGTTAGAAAATATGAGCAAGGACACACAGGAAAAAGTGGCGAATCTCCACACAGCACGTTTCTCCTGGGTGATTTTAGAAGTGATTCTAATAAACTGATAAGAAAAGCTCCTACACCTGATATTAGCCAAAAGATCAACAAGGATGCCCTCTCTCACCACTCCTATTCAACATAGTTTTGAAAGTACTGGCCAGGGCAATCAGACAAGAGAAAGAAAGAAAGTGTATTCAAACAGGAAGAGAGGAAGTCAAATTGTCTCTGTTTGCAGATGACATCATCCTGTATCCAGAAAACCCCATCATCTCAGCCTAAAAGCTTCTTAAGCTGATAAGCAACTTCAGCAAAATCTCAGAATATGACATCAATGTGCAAAAATCACAAATATTCCTGTACATCAACAATAGACAGAGTACCAAATCATCAATGAACTCTCATTCATAATTGTTACAAAGAGAATCAAATACCTAGAAATACAGATAACAAGGAAAATGAAGGATATCTTCAAGAACAACTACAAACCACTGCTCTCGGAAATCAGACAGGATGCAAAGAAATGGAACAATATCCTATGCTCATGGATAAGAAGAATCAATGTTGTTAAAATGACCATACTGCCCAAAGTAATTTGTAGAGTCAATGCTATTCCCATTAAATTAACATTTTCATTCTTCACAAAATTAGAAAAATATGTTTTAAAACGTATATGAAACCAAAAATGAGCATGAATAGCCAAGACAATCCTAGGCCAAAAGAACAAAGCTGAAGGCATCACACTACCAGATTTCAAACTATATATTTCAAGGCTACAGTAACCAAAACAGGATGGCACTGATACCAGAACAGACACATAGACAAGTGGAACAGAACAGAGAACTCAGAAAGAAGATTGCACATCCACAATCATCTAATCTTTGACAAACCTTCCAAAAATAAGCAATGGAAAAAGGATTTACTATTTAATACATGGTGCTGGGAGAAGTGGCTAGCCATATTCAGAAAAATGAAACTGGACCCATTTTGCTAATTAAGACATACCTGAGACTGGGTAATTTATAAAGGAAAGAGTTTTGATTGACTCATGGTTCCACATGGCTGGGGAGGCCTCAGGAAACTTACAATCAGGGTAGAAAGCACCTGTTGATAGGGTGGCAAGAGAGAGAAAGAGTGCTCAGCAAATGGGGAGGCCCCTTATAAAACCACCAGATTCCATGATTCAATTGTCTCCATCTGGTCCCTCCCATGACATGTGGGGATTTGTAGAAACTACAGGATGAGATTTGGGTGGGGACACAGCCAAACTGTATCAAAAATTAACTTACAGCTTCCACAAAACTAAAGATAAAGAGTTTCATGTAAAACCCAAAACTATAAAAACAGTAAAAGAAAATTTAGGCAATACCATTCAGGACATAGGAACAGGTGAAGATTTCGTGATGAAAACATCAAGAGCAACTACAACAAAAGCAAAAATTGTCAAATGAGATCGAACTGAACTGAAGACCTTTTGTACAGCAAAAGAAACTGTCATCAGAACAAGCAGAAAACCTACAGTATAGGAGAAGAGATTTGCAATATATTCATCTGACAAAGGTCTAATATCCAGAGGCTACAAGGAATTTAAACGAATTTACAAGAAAAAAAACAAACCACCCCATTAAAAAGTGGGCAAAGGACACTAACAGGTACTTCTCAAAAGAAGGCAGTTATACATTTATACTTAAATGTATAAATGTATAAAAGGCATTTATACTTAAAAAAGCTTAACATCACTGATCATTAGAGAAATGCAAATCAATATCACAATGAAATACCATCTCACACCAGTCAGAGTGGCGATTATTTAAAGGTCATAAAACAGCAGATGCTGGTGAGGCTTCTTCAGAGTAATAGGAATGCTTTCACACTTTTGGTGGGAATGTAAATTAGTTCAACCACCATGGAAAAAGTGCAATGATTCTTCAAAAACCTGGAACCAAAAATAACACTTGATCCAGCAATCCCAATACTGGAAATATACTCAAAGGAATATAAATATATTATAAAGATACACGTATATTAATTGCAGCAATATTCACCATAATAAAGACATGGAATCAACACAAATGCCCGCCAATGATAGACTGGGCAAAAAAAATGTTATATATATATACTATGGAATACTATGCAGCCATAAAAAGGAAGGAGATTACGTCTTTTGCAGGGACATAGATGGAGCCAGAAGTCATCATCCTCAGAAAACAAATGCAGGAACAGAACACAAAACACCACCATGTTCTCAGTTATAAGGAGAAGCTGAACAATGAGAACATATGGGCACAGGGAGGGGAACAACACACACTGGTGTCTGTTGGGGGTGGGTGAGGGGAGGGAGAGCATCAGTAAAAGTAACTAATGCATGCTGGGCTTAATACCTCGGTGAAGGGTTGATAGGTGAAGCAAAGCACCATGGCACACATTTACCTACGAAACAAACCCGCACATCCTGCACTTGCACCCCAGAACATAAAATTTTTTAAAAAAGAAATGATTCTAATAAAGGGATTATTTTTCGTGCGTTATCACTTAATATGCTGCAGACTGCGCTTTAGGTTGTGCAGTGGGTCTCAGGTGACTCTGTGTGGGTGACTAGAGGTAAGAGAGTGCTGAATTCAGTAAAAAATTAAGAATCGTTTTTCCTAAAATTTTGGACACTTATCAATACTAGAACAGAGAGGTGATTGCTATTTAATATCCCACTAATCTCTGCCATATTAATCATGCCCATTGCCGCCCTTTACATCATAGGATTCTGCACATCATCAAGGTCATTTCCCAAACAGATGATTTCTGGAACTGAGAAAAGGTTCTCAGAAATAACGAAATGAGGCCACAATCTAAGTAGGTGTGTGTAGCAAGTCAACCAGCAGACCTATGAGAAAAGAGAGGTTACATTACAATGAGATGCAGAAATTCCTTGTTTCAAGTTTCAAGCATTTATGTTTCCTAAACTTTGGATTTGAGACCTGGTGTATTTTTTTTTTTTTTTTCATTTTCAGGGGTGGTTTTGGAAGATTAGTGCTTAGATCCTTTTAACAGGCTAGGATTTGGATAAACCGTCCTTTTTCACTCCTTCCTGTGCCAAATGATTCTACCTTTGCAGGTCACTGCAGTTTTTAAATCACCTTCAGGTGCATTGTTTAAGTTGAGTTTCCTTTCTGCTTGGAGAATACATTTAAAGTACAGAAAAGTTCTAAGAATGATGTAAACACCACCACTAAGAATTAATGACATTGTATCAGAAGTCTTCCCAAGTGTCTTAAGAAAAAAAATAAAAATGTGCTTTAAACGTTGAAAAACAACAAGCAATAAAAACCAGGAAGGGAGGAGGAAAAAGGGAATGCTAAGTAAAAGAAGAAGGAAGACTAGCATGCCTTTCTGAATTTCCTGGTCTCTGCTCATCCTGACGTGGGCACTCTCATTCTTATTTAGCCATCAGGCCAGGACCCAGGGTCACTAGGGGCCCTGATACACGGTGCTGGCCTTGGAGACAGAGCTCGGCCTGGGCCCCTGGCCTAGTACTCCTCTGCCTCTCCCCACTGCCAAACGCTTATAAAGACCACAGTTAAATAACTGTGAAAAGAACTGACCCAAACGTTTAACTCATTCTTTTTTGCTTGCCTTCTCTTTATTCTTCAGGGGTCCTGAGTTTGCTTAACGGCATACTAATCCATGAGTGTGCAGAGGGAGCAGGTGGGCTCCCCTCCCCGGTGCCTTCCGACCAGCATCTGGAAAAGGATAGTCAGAAACGCAGTGAAAATTACCCCACAACGCTGGCAGGCAGGGAAGCACTTAGTAACTTATGTGGGTGTCAAGGGAAGGGAGCCGTCCCAGAGCAGACTCATGATGGGCCGTTCTCCTCCATGTGATGTTCATTTTCTCCATTGAGATTAAAAAAGAAGAGGAAAGGAAAGAAAAGTGCATAACCCCCTTGGAGAGACAGCTCCTCCTGCCGAAAATGTGTTGCAGACTCGGTCAGTCAGGTGGACTAATTGGAAGGCACTCTCTTTTTGATGGAAAAAGAAGGAGAAAGATTTGTAAAACTGAATGGATGTTAACACACGCGTGTCACACAAGGAGCTGAGTTTTGATCTGCTTCACGCTGAGAGAGCAGGAAGGAGACCAGAGCGTGTCTCAGACCTTCTAAGCTTAGCACTAAAGGATAAACTTCCATCTACAACTTCTTGCAGTTCTCACAATTGCACTGCATAAAGTGGAGAAGAAAAGGTAACGGCAGTGAAGAAACACATTTCTAAGTCTTCTCAAAGCCATGATAGTCCATGAAGTCGGCATTCACAGAAGCACAGCTTACTGTGTTCTGCATGCCACTCCCTCATGTGCACTAGGAATCCTGACCCCACAGCTTTACTAAGTGTGGCCTGTTCGCTGTGCTCTCCTGCGCATGCACAAAGCTGACTGCACAGCTTACTGAGTGTGTACTGTGTGCTGTGCTCTCGTGTGCATGCGGAATGCTGACTTCATCTCAGCTGATGACTTAGTTTCCTGGTCCATTTAAACACTGAAAATGTAAGGACTGATTCCTCCATTTTCTCAAAATCCAAGTGCGTAATTGAAATCGGCCCTACTGTTTTTAAATTTCTGTGGGGAGGGAGTCCCAGCAGTCCATCTGTTATGGAAATTTTTGAAAGACACAGAAGGTACATTATTCTTAGCCAAAAGGATTTCTCTTGGTATTTGAAATTGTTCTCAGTCTTTCATCCTTTCTTTCCTTGGCCTCCCCAGTCCCCATGTTGTGACCATATGCCTGAGATACACACATGGTGAATTTCCCCTTTGCTTTATGTTAGTTAGGGCCAGTGAAACTCTTCAATGACTCATTGAGTTACTCCTCATAAGATTTCATCTAACTTTATATATTAAAACAAAACAAAACAAAACAAAACAAAAAAACAAACAAAAAAAACCTTGAAATTGGTGGATAGCTGTTAATTATGAAGGTAGCAATATATAAAAGGGGATGGGTAAAGAGAGCATGTTACACAGGTATTGCAAGCATGAACAGCTCTATTGTTTGAAGTGGGAACTTGGCCAACCCCAGATGACGGCTGACCAGCCATATCTGCAAGCTGATGTTTACATCCACAGTACTCTGTGAGTGTTATGTGACTGTCTGTGAGATGGCCCTTCCACACTCTGCCTGAGCATCTGAGAGTGTCTTATCTTTTATCTGTCACCTCCATTGCTTCAATTTATTACCATTTATATTGGATTCTAAATTTTAATATGGTTATGTATGTGTTATAAGTCATTTGATAACATATCCAATATTGCTAAAAAGTCTTAATTATTCTGTAATCGAAATATTTTACCAAGTGCATGTAGCACATATAAAATAACACTATGATTATTTATAATTTAAATACTATAGTGAACAAGATAGTTTCTAGGTATTAGTAAACATAAAGATATAGTGTGCCTGCTATTTCCAAGAAATGTTGGTGGTATTCATTATATTATTATAATCATTATATGGTAATCTTTGTATTAAAAGCACACTCATTTTGTAACCCGGTTGTCTTTTGAACCATATAAAAAGTTTCTTCCGGTACAGAGGAGAAGATCAAATGCTGAAACTCTGTTTATATGTAACACCTGCTTGATTCAAGCAGTGGAAACGATGAACTCAAAGAGTCCCAGTGAAGACTGTCCCCGTGGCTCCAGACATGCAGGAAGAACGTGGAGCTTTGAAAGAGTCACAGACAGAATTTACGTCCAGCCTCAGTCTTCATGACCTGGCATTTGCTCCTAACAGTGGACTTCACATAACTCTAGCAGCAGCCTGTGTAGTTGGGAGAAGTCACTGACATTTTGTCTGTCCTCATGTTTCAATATGATGACATATGAAGAATACCTGCCAGGTACAACAGGAAATGCCAGTGACTTGAAGACCAGGGGCTTCGTCTTTTTTTCTGGGAACCTCTTCCCATGCATGTTTCTCCTCTTCACTCCTGATTCCTTTGCATTCTCCCTTTCAATCGCTTTCCATTTATTTCTGCTTGCAACTATTTTTCTCAAGCTAATTTTCATGGGACGCTATAGACATCTTTCCACCTCACTGGAATTGCTCAAGGTAAAGAACATTTCATAGATCAGCGCCTATGCTGGACAGGAATGGCTGAACATAGAAACAATGACAGCCAACAATGAAAAACAACTTTCAGTTCAGTTGCAAACGTTTCTTATTAGGTTTCTTTAGCATAAGTACTCCACATATGAAATCCTCTGCTTGGTTCTGCATGTGGGGGCAATTATTACAAGCAACACACTTGAGAAAAGTTGAGAAATTACTTCACGAGGACCATGTAATCTCGATGCATACACGCAATTATTTCTGCATTTGAGCCATTATTACTCAGTTTCCCATTGAGTAGAAATTAATATCATCCTTTCACTAAACCAACGCTTCCTTGGATTTTCGTTTTTTCTATTTTAATGGCAGTTCTCCCTGCACAATTTTAACCTGTGTCTGTCAGGCCCCTGTCTCCAGCAGTTCCCACCCTCTGCTCTGTGGCTGGAGACCCTGGACATCTGTAACCACGCTCTGAGGATGGTCATGGTGAAACTCCTGATAGTTTCACATATCCTGGTAGACCTGCCCCCATTCCACACTTACCCCATTTTGCATATATGCAAATCAGTACACAATCTAGGTGATTTTATATTCCCAGAGGAATCTTCATATCCAAAATCATAATCCACTTTTTAAAAATCCTGAATGGCATGTTTTGACTGCCAAGCCACCAGTACTGACCAGAGTATCATCACCGCTTGGCATGTTGTCTGAATCTGTTTGCCATTTTAGTTTTCTTTTTTTGAGATCTGATAAGACCAACACTGACAACAGTAATGACAACAGCAAACTGGAGGGGAGCTATGCGTCCCGCAGCCCCTCGCCTGAGCTTGCATAGCTCTGGGGGGTTGTGTGTCGTGGTCACCCCTAGCACACAGACCAGTAATAACCACGCGGTGCCCGCATGGAAGCATGGGGACTGAACTTGAAAAACAAAGTCATTCTAACTTTTTATCACTTTGGCTCATGGTAAGTGGCTTATTCTCCATGGTCCTCCTAGGTTTGCTGGCAAAAGTGTGACCTTCATCAGGGACGGCTCATCCATCATGCTTTGAACTTTTCATTTCGTTTCATGCTCACTTCAGCTTTGCAAGGAAACCTTTGTCCACAGCCCTGTTTACTACACACGAGGGAGCCTCAATCTGTGTAGCTCTGAAACACAGGAGAGGCCCAGGGATGGCAGCAAGGATCGCCCGTTCAGCACCTTCGAACTTGAGTGCAAACGGTCATCTCTAAAACCCATTTACTATTTTGTCCATCATCTCATCGGGTAATGAAAATTAGCTATTTTTACTATATTTCTGATAGAACTCAGTTACCATATTTGTGACAGTGAGGTTTTGATAGGAATCCGAGAAATTTCCTTAGCATTATGTGGATGTAGATTGTAGGTTTGTTCACAGCAAGAAAGGTAGGTAAAAACTTAACTGAAAAGTTTATTTGGTGTAATATAAAGCATGGTTTATAAATACTAAATCTGCCTTTCATCTTCTCAGACGTAGAGCAAGGGAGTTAATCTCCTAGGATTGTGCTATTGGAATCTTTGAGGAAATTCTCCCAGATTTATTATGTCTCCCAGGAGCAAAAAGTAAAACCACCTAGTAATAGATAAATAAGCAAACAAACAAAAATATTTTCCAAATGCAAGACCAAAACGAATTTGCCAGCCACTTATATTCAGAAAAAAAAAAAAAAGAAAGATTTACTGACGTGAAAACATAGCTTTGTAGACGTCTGGCTGTAAATGACAGGTCCTCAAATACCTGGCCCAGACCTTGGCTTTGGGGAAAGGTGTTCCCAAAGAAAAGAAAGTGATGTTTGGTTGATAGCTCCATCACATCCACTGTAATTTGTCAGGGGAATAAAATTGCTCTAGACTTCATCTCTGATTCTTCAATTATGTGCAAAGAATGTGGATAAAAAACACTCCTAGAAAGACATACACAACACTTTTAGAGATTATTATCATGGTAGATTATATGTAATTTCTAACTTTTTAATAGCTTATCTATGAAAATAAAAATGCATGCAATAGATAAAATTGCAGATATGGTTGATACAGTACTTACATTGTATGGCAATTGACCAGTTTCTAGTACCAATTATATTAGATTTAGTTCTTTCCTCAAAGTTTACTATTGTATGACCACAAAGAAAAAAAAAATCTTTGGATGAGTGATTTTCGATTGACTCATGAATATCCCAGTTTCATGAATCAAATAAGAAGCAAGAAGCAAGATTTTTACACAGGCTTTAGAGATAACAAATGACACAGCAAGAAAAATCAAGTATAATACATTTGAGAGAGTTCTAAGGCTAGTATCTTCTCTGAATTTCAGATAAGGAAATGGTAGCCATATATAGTGCTGGTTGACTTTAGGTGTCAAATTGGCTGGGTTAGGCAATACCCAGACAGTTGGAGAGCTGGTAATGCATTATCTCTGGGTGTGTCCCAGAGGTGGACGTTTCCAGAAGAGATTAGCATTTGAATCAGTGCACTGAGTAAGGAAGATCTGCCCCTAACCAAAGTGGGTGAGCACCACAAATCAACGGAGGGCCTGGATAAAACAAGACAGCAGAGAAGAGGAGAGGAAACTTTGCTCTCTTTTGTGAATCTGGGAAACCAATCAGAACTCCAGGTTCTCCAGCCTCTAGACTCTAGGACTAGAACCAGAAGCCTTTCAGGCCCTTAGAGCTCACACTGAGAGTTATGCCATCAGCATGCCTGGATCTGGGGCCCTAATACTTGGACTCAGCCACACCACTGGGATCCTTGATTCTCCAGTTTGCAGATGATCTGTAATGGGGCTTCTCAGACTCCAGAATCTTGAGTGCTAATTCCCATAATAACTCTCCCTTAATCTGTCTGTGTGTCTATATGTCTATCTATCTACCTATCTGTATCTCTTAATATATATGTAACTATATCTTCTATTAGTTATGTTTTTCTGGAGAATTCTAATACATATATATAGCATACACACACACACACACTGCACACACTGCACACACACACATACACACACACACACACAGTCAGCCCACTATATCTACGGGTTCCAGTATTGTAAGTACTCTAGGGTTGATTTGAAGCACCCGTCTATAGGAGGATATGTGCAGGTTATATGCAAATACTATACCATTTTATATAAAGGACTTGAGTATTCATGAATTTTGGTATATCTAGCAGATCCTAGACCTAATGTCCCTTGGATATTGAGGGACACGTGTGTGTGTGTATAATTCATGTATTCCATATACTCACAGTATATGTAAATATATGTTCAAATAAATCTCCTTCAATTTAAAGATCAGGCCAAACCTTGGTTTCCTAAATGTATATTCTTGTGGGAAGAGACAATGTATACACACAGCAAACATTGACAAGCTCTCTGAAGACAATTAGGAGGATGCTCTGGTGTTGCAGGCATTGAGGCAGTTCATCTAGCCTGTCCCAGTCTTCACTAAGAGGAAGAGCAGAGTGTTCTGGATGTAGGCCAGCTTGTGCTGAGTACTGAGGTGGAGTGAGCTCAATATGGATGAGAGAAGGCAAGGACGGTGTGATCCCAGCACAGGAAGGATGAGCAGGGTGGAAGGAAATGAGGTCAGGGAGCTGAGCATGGACACATACATGGTGGCTTTATTTGTCAAAATGAGGAGTTTTGATTTTATCCAGAAAAGTGATGGGATGAAGAAGAGACTAATTTCCCCCACACCACAGAATTCTAAACAATTCGTGTAGATACTCTGCCCTCAATGAGACTGAGCATAAATCACCATTACTTAAATGTGGACTATACTTATCAACTCACCTCCATAGTAAACAGTGTGGAAAAGGGGGGAAAAAGTGTACCTTCACAGAAATGCAACAAGCATTATCTTAACAAGTCAATCCATGCCTGTATGTCTGTATCAACAGTGGTAAGTCATCTTGATAGTTTGTATTCTCCAATTTATAATTGGCTGATGGATTTTTTCTACTCACTGCACAGACAAAACCAATTTGCAGAGACCACAGTACTGCAGTAGAGAAAGAGTTGTATTAATCCAGAGCTAGCCTGAGGGAAGGACTGGAGTTATTACTCAAATCAGGCTCCTTGAAAATTCAGAGGCTAAGGCTTTTCTAGGATAGTTTGGTGGGCAGGGGGCTAAGGAACGTGGAATGCAGATTGATTGAGAAAGAAATCATAGGGGTGTGGAAAATGTTCCTTGTATGAGAGTCAGCCTCTCGGTAGAGGCCAAAGGTTGGGTTGAATCCTGAGTCCTGGATGTGGGTGGGGTCAGCTGGTTATCAGAATCAGAATGCAAAAATCTGGGAAAAATCTCAAAAGCATAACCTTAGGGTGTATAATGGTGATGTTATTCATAGGAGGACCTGGGGACATTATAAATTTTGTGACCTCTGGAACAATGGCTGAACTATGCCTACATTTTAGCAGAATTCAAGCCTTTCCCATAATCCTAATCTTGTTGACTTTTATTAGCAAGGATGGGGCTAAGTTTAGGGAGGGATTATTATCATCCTTGCTTTAAAGCTGAACTCCACATTCCTCTCTGGTTAGCTTGGCCTCTGCCCAGGAATCAGTGAGGACAGCCAGCCTGTGAGGCTAGAAACAAGATGGATTCAGCCATACTAGACTTCTCCCAGTGACATAGTTTTTGCAAAGCAGTTTCAATATAATACCCTGATGAGGGCACGTTAACTCTGTGGTCTTCTACCCCAAACCCATAACAGCAGTGCAATCATGAGAGAAACACTAGACAAATCCCAGTTGGAGGGCATTCTACAAAATGCCCAACCAATACTTATCAAACTCTCAAGGTTATCAAATATAAGGAAAGTCTCAGAAAGTGTCACAGCCACGAGGAGCTTAAGGAGACCTAAGGACACAATGTAATATAATATCCTGAATGAGTTACTGGAACAAAAAAAATAAAATAAAAAAGCATATTAGGTAAATACCAAGGGAATCTGAATAAAGTATAGAGCTATTTAACATGAAGACATCAATGCTGTTTTATTGGTTTTGACAAAATATCTCCCTGATGTAAGATGTGAATACTAGAGGGAACTGGGTATAAGGGGTAAAGACATTGTATTGTCTTTACAACTTTTCTGTCCATTTAGAACAATTATAAAAATATAAAGCTTGCGTCTGAAACACAAAGTGGTAGAAAATCAGCTGTGGATTTTAAGGAAGGGGAACGTTACTATCAGATCCTGCTGGAACATGCAGAAGACAGCAGAAGGCAGAGAATTTGGGAGGTTTCTCCAGGCAAGGAGAGACACGGACTTGGGCCAAAGAAGTACGAAAAAGAGAATGGATTTGTGATACATTTTGGAGATGTAAGACATATACTTTGTAGTCTGGATGAACGAAGTGAGAGAACTCTTTTTTTAGCCAAGCCCTTCCATTTATTGGGTCTGAAGCAGGAACTCAAAGGAGATCCCAGTTACCATCTGTATAAATATCTAAAATTTAATAAACCAAGTAAACACGTTTTAAAAATATATATTAAATATTTAAGTTATAATTATTAAATTTATAAGTTATATGCATTAAATTAATAAGTATATATTATTTAATATATATTGAATAGTCTGTTTATCATGATTTGTGTGCATGTATAATCTATATACACGCACGTAGCGACTTTCAGCCTTGACAGATATAGCCTCATAAAGATCAGGAAAGCCAGGTTTCAAGGAGGAATTCTCAGACTCCTCTGGAGGCTAGCCCCTGGACCTGCTTTCTTTGTCTTCTGGTAACAATAGGCACACAAGAACCTAGTTCACACAATTATGGCCATCCAGGGCCACATGTCCAAACTCCCATCTCAAACCATCACAAGCACCTGACTTGCAGCCACCCATCCCTGTAGGGGTTAACACAGTGGCTGCTGATGCAGGAAAGAATCTATGCAGGTTTCAGAAGTATACCTGGGTCATTTGGGGGCAGAAATTATGGGGACGTGGGTATGCCAATGGGCCTGGAGAGGGGTATACTCTAACTGTGGGGAAAGACAGAGCCTAATGAGGCCAGAGTGAGGTTAACCCAAAGGCAAAGGGAGGGGTCCTTTTGCCCAGATATAAGAGCAAGGCTGAGTTAAGGCACAGTGTTTTCATTTACAGAGATGAGCAAACAGAGGAGGAGTGACAAGGAGTGAGGTGTAAAATTCTGTCTGTTGTTTTTATAACTGAGAAACCAAAACTTTTTCTATGTTCTCTGATTAGGGATATTCCAACCTAAAATAAACAGCAGAGAGATTGACTCTCCAAAATCAAGAATTTGTTTGGGAATAGCAGGGGCTTGCAATTTGGTAGAGGCATCTATGACAAAGCATAAGTCCATCCAGTGAGGCAGGGGAAGGCAAGGGTGTGTAAAGCAAAATGACGGAGGTGACCTCCCTTGTCTGAAACAATTATCCTGGCTACAAGGTCAATAAGGTGGTGTCATTGTGAGTCCATTAAAGAAACTGGCAGCTGGTGGGCAGATGTCCTCATAATGTTGCCCACAAAATGGGTAAGTTTTATTGCTTGAAGGGTTACAATTCAATGACCAGAGCCAAGGAGGATTAAACAATGGGATTTCATTACTTGCACCAAGTATGGAGGACCCTGGGGATAATTCCCCAAAACAGTGCCTCCCTGAATAAAGGTAAAGATGTGGGCATTATTGGGCTGGTGAGCTGAGTCATCATACACAGAGGTACAGTGAAGGCAGTGCAGGTATCACTGATCACGCTTCTAGATACGTCGCATGCATAGAAAATGGTGGGTAAGTTCCCCCCAGGCGGGGGTTTTCAGTATGGCAGTGAGGACCATTGGCCAAAGATTGTCTCCAACTCAGGCATCTCTGCAACCAACCAGTTTTGTTTGTTTGTTGTTTGTTTTTTTCCCAGGGCTGAGCTTCATCTTGGAACTTTCTGAAATAACAGGAACTCAAGGTGTAACAGTTACAAGGGGGGTACTTTTCTGCAGGATGTACTAGAAAACCAGGGACCCTGGGCTGCAGCAGATAGACATAGGCTCAGTGCTGGTTCTGGCTTCTGCAGAATCTTGTGACACTTCCTTTTGTCAGGCAGGTGTGCGTGAGGACACTCTCCAGTCACTCCCTGCTCCGTTTTGTTGCGGTTTGACAGAAGGACTCCATTTTGGTACTGACAACATTCATAGACACAATATTTTATATTTATTGTTTCAGATATTCTGTCTATTCAAGAAACATAGTAACATTTTCTATTATCACTAAATTAAATTACAAAATTAATATCATCAACACCTACAAGGTTCTTCAGAGAGAAAGTGGACATTTCAAAAAACGGAAAGACAATTAGAAGGATCTCCTCTCAAAGTTTCTAAGAAAGAGAAAAACAGGGTTAAGAAATCCCCTAATTTTTGGTTATAATATAGGCAAAAAAAATATGCATGGTACGTATGTAAAACTAGTGTTTTGCCATTTTAGACATCCTTAAAATTGTACTTTATTAGGTGATTTTTGAAAATGGTTTGCAATTTTTAGTTTTTAATTAAGTGGAAAGCAATGTAGAAAGCATTTCATGACTCTTTAACCAAAACCAAAACCAAAACCAAGCAAAACACCTCTTAAAGCAGTGACTCAGGGTTCTAGAACAGTGGCCGCTACAGGGAGCCTGATGAGGAGCTCACGCTCCCCCTGGACAGGGTTTTCAGTCTGTGCTGGGGAAGTTTCTGTCGTCTCTAGCCTGGGTTCTAGGTGGTGGTTGGAGAACCATCACTTTTGCATCATGAGGTGAAGGGAGAGCCGAGCCCTTCCTAATTCAGGGACCATTCTGCTAGTGCTTTCAAACAAACTCTACTTCTAAGGACAAAATCAGTTCCTGAGATTAAAGTAAAATCAAGAGGATTAGAAGGGATTTAGATGCTCAGTTACAAAAATAATTTTCCTGAAGGAGCAGAGTCTTTCAAAACAAGTAGGCTTGCAGTATGAGTTTATCAGAAGTAACAGAACATCTGAAATACAGAATCCTGATATTTTGAGATTATTCAGAAATATCTAATTTAAACCTCCCAACAACCAGTAATATTATCATCATTACATCCCATTTCAATGAGGAAATAGACAAAGTAGTTAAATGACATAGAGATCATTAATGACTTTCAGATTCATTAGATGTGTCAGTATCAGAACCCATAGTTTTCAAAGCCACAATGTCCTATCCTCTCTTGCTGAAAGGGACCATGTGGCTTCAAGATTTAGCCACGTCATTGGCCTTCTATCAATTTGAATTTAACCCTCTTCTTAAAGTACTCAGGTAGGTACTTGTCAAACGGGCAATATAAGAATAAAAGCATAACCAGCTAGAAAACTGTGATAGGTCCCTTTGTGGAATAAGGACTAAAGTGGTTTATTTGTTAAGATCTTATGCAGAATATTTGAAGAGCTCAACATTTAATTTTTAAAAATCTGTTGAGTTTGAAATGAGCTCATGGATTATGGATATCCAATGAAACAACTAAATCAGAACATCTACTGCATCTTTGGATGAAATAACTCTTTACCTACTTATTGTAACACTTCATTTCTAGAAATTCAGCATAATAAATAGAGTGTCACCCAAATGTTTGGCTCCTTCCCTCAAGAAGTATAGCCTCTCTATCTTCCCACCCCTTGAATCTAGTCTGGACTTCTAGAATCTTGGAAATTATGTTATGTAAATGCTATGCATAGGAAGTAAGAGTCCTGACATCTTCTAGCTCTGATAATTAAGCTACCCCAGAAAGAGCCCAGGCTATTCTGCTGTAGACATATGGTGGATTAAAAACCAGTAGCAAACCTGGACAGGTGCATGAGGTCACCATAGGCCATCTTACCTCAGGTGAGACACCAGATATGCGACTTCAAGTGATATCAAAAGAAAAGAACTTAAAGTATAATAAAAAGAAAAAAAAGAAAGAAAGAAAAAAAAATTCTTCCACAAAGCACATACCAAATTGCCAGGCCCAAACTCCTAAGCAGATAAGTGGGTTGTTCAGTACATGGGGTAAATATTGTATGAATTATGTGTGTGTAAATTATTGCACTGACAGGCATAATGGTAAAAAAACATCAAAACTTTCAGGGCTTAACTTTCAACAGCATGATAATATGGCAAATGCCTCCTCCCTCTGTGATGCTATTTATTCATCAGTAAGTGGGAGCCTTTCATAATGAGATAACCTGCTGTGGTTATATTTTTATTATTTCTCTTCTCTAGTGAGAGATGCCAGAAATCTTCATTTAGTCTTTGAATCTGGCAATATCAGAGGAGAGGTGTGGACCTCTTGATATCACTTGAGGACTTTTCAGATAAGGTGGGTTGGTGATGGTGAGGCAAGAAGGGTGAGTGGATGGCCCCCTAAAGTTATAGAGAAGAATGGGCAGAGTCCTGTGATTTAAGCAAGAGAATATCATCGGGATGTGTCGGTTTTTGAATTTTACAAGGAACTCTGCTGAAGGCTTAAGTTGTAATTCCCAAAGAGAAGTACAGGAGACACTAATTCTGTGTCACTAAGATGGCAAATCTAAGACTTACTCCTGACTCAGCATCCTTGGGGTGGACTGTGACACCTAAACCCTTGGGAGCCTGCAGTGTGAGGCCTAAAATTAAAGCCCAATATTATGTGCTACCTTGAACCCTGATGAAACTGATATCGCTATTTCTCACTGCAAGTTGTCTTCCCCACTTGCTTCAGTAGATAAAGTCTTCTGGCCAAACAACGCTCCTTATCAGGGGAACCAGGTACATTCTTGTTTACCCTTGAGAGCTGAGTCTCACATTCATGCCGCCCACAGAATAATTCCGTCAAGCCAATGGCATATTCCTTCAGTGCAATGGTCTGAATGTTTATGTCTCCCCAACTGCATGCGTTGAAATACTCACCCCCAAGTTGATGGTGTTAGGAGCATCCGCCTTGGTAGGTGATGAGGTAGAAAGGGACCTTATGCAATTCAACTTTCTGACAATAGAAAACAGTAAAAATTAAGGCAAAGCCTAGTTTGTTATAAAAGAAAGCATACATTTTATATCTCCTTAGAGTTTTATTTTATTATGGGGGGAGGGAATGATTTCAAAGTGCTTTGTCTCAAGAAATGTATAAATTTATTGGGAATTTCCCTTCAATAAATGTTGTGTCCTCAATTTTTTTTAAGTGACATTAAGGCTTTTATAAAAGAGGCCTCTGGGAGCTAAGGGAGCCTCTTCCCCCACTGGAGAACACAATGAGAAGGTGTCATCTATCCACCAGGAAGACTGCCCTTGCCAGACATCAAATCTACCAGTGCCTGGATCTTGAACTTTGCAGCCCCCAGAACTGTGAGAAATAAATGTTTGCTGTTTACTAGCCACCCAGTTTATGACATTTTGTTACCCTGCCCAAATGGCCTAAGACACATGGGAACCAGCAGTCACTCCACCTTCTTGAAGCCTCCCACAGATGCTGTTTGTTCCCACGTGCAGTCTCCTTGTGGCCCCACCTGCTGTCTGTTGTACTCCTCCCTCAAGCTGTGAGCTTATGTAGCTACTAAAACGTGGCCCACCTCACCAGTCATGTATTCTACAATCTCCATAACTAGAGGGTGGGACTTCCTTCCTCACCAATGGGGTAAAGAGGAGGTGAAAGCAGAGCTCCACCTTGAGGACAGATAAAAGGGAGCATCCCCACATCAAGGACATTGGGTGGCTTAAGCAGCAACCTGGACCAGTGAACCAGGCTTGGGAGCAGACAGCCTGCCTTTCAGATGGCACAACCTAACATTGTTAAAACAGTGGGGCCTAGTTGCTTGAAGCAAAGATGATGGGCACAGATCAGATTCCAGGGCTGCCTCTTCTTGAATTAGACATGAAAATAGCCTGCTTCTGAACTTGACTTTATAAATTCTCTAGGATCTTGGACAATTTCAGGTAAAAGTTGTGATTTAAGTGATGGATTGGGTGTGAAAGCTGAGAATGTATTTGTCTCCTAAATCCATATTGTAGCAATAGTAATTTTTCTACCAAAATGTTCCCAGACACTTTTTTAGAGACATGGAGTTGGGCTGTCCTGTACCTTTAGCCAGCCATCCTGGACACTGATGCCTAGGCCTCCTGCTGTGCTCAGCTGATACTCTCCATTAAATAGCCTCTGAATCCCTGTACCAGGCACTAGCAGTAGACCTTAGATATGCCCTCTGCTCCTCCACAAATAGGACCAGCACTACAGTCTCAGTAGCAGCCTGAATGCCAGTGAATCCTTCTTGGCCTCCCATCTGGGCACATGCAGGTGGTCCACATTCAGATCTCCCTTGACTTTCTCTCTGCTCATGTCTTCATAGCCACACTGGGTCACAATTTGCCTTTTCTCCTGGCTTCCTGCTTACTGCTCCACCTTTTCCTTATTCTATTTTAATTTTTGCTATTAGCTTGCTAACTCATTAGTTATATCTCTCTTTTTATTTTACTTGTTTCCCTATAATTTTTTTTTCTTTTTTCCTTTTTTTCTTGAAATGGAGTCTCGGTTTGTCTCCAAGTCTGGAGTGCAGTGTACCAATCTTGACTCACTGCAACCTCCACCTCCCAAGTTCAAGCAATTCTCCTACCTCAGCTTCCTGAGTAGATGGGATTACAGGTGTGTGCCACCACGCCCAACTAATTTTTGTATTTTTAGTAGAGACAGGATTTCACCATGTTGTCCAGGTTGGTCTCTAACTCCTGACCTCAGGTGATCTGCCTACCTCAGCTTCTCAAAGTGCTGGGATTACAGGCATGAGCCACTGCACCCAGCCTGCCCTATAATTTATAAAGCACATATTTGACTAATAACAATCTGCCCTAAATCATAGTTTTCTTTTACTGCTTGCTCTATAATCTATAAAGCACATATTTGACTATAACAATCTGCCGTAAATTTTAACCACATATATGTACACACACACACACACACACACACACACACACACACAGTTTAAGTATATATACATACAGTATAAGAACCTTACAATAGTATATTTTCAATTCTTAACTCCTATCCCCTGTATAATTTTGTCATATTTTTACTTATGCTTTAAACTTATAATATGTGATTACCATTTTTAGTATATAAAATAAATTATCTCTGGAAAAAATATGTATCGTATATTCACATTTATATTTCATTTTTGGTGATTATTTTTTCCTTCTAGAGATTCAAATTCATATCTGATGTCAAAATTCTGCTGCCTGATGAACTGACTTTATCATTTCTTATGATACATACCTGACAGCCTTGAATTCTCTTGGTTTCCATTTTATTTATTTTTTTTAAATCTTGATTTGTAAGAGATATTTTTTCTCTGGGTAAATAATTCTATATATTTTTTCAAAGGTCATTTAGTACTTTAAATATGTCATTCTATTGCCTCTTATCTTGCATTTTCTGACAAAAACTGTGTTGTTTTGTATGTCTTTTTTATTTTATGTAATATGTTTTTTTTTCTGTCTTCATCTATTTTTCTTCTTTATTTTTCGATTTCAGTAGATTGGCTGTGCCATGTCTAAGTGCTTTATAAAGTAATTGTATTTCATTCTGCTTGAAGTTTTCTGAGCTTCTTGGATTTGTAGTTTGATGTCTTTCATTAATCTTGGAAAATTCTTGGTCACTATCACTCCTGTTTCATTCCCTTTTCTTATTCTGCATTTTTAATTATCATCTTAATCTGGTAAAATTGTCTGACAGTTATTGTATTACATTTTTTAATGTTTTCTCTCTTTTCTGTATTGGTTTGTATAATTTCTTTTTAACCTATATTCATTTGCTTAAGTTGTTCCTGATGTAATAATGAAGCCATCAAATAATCTCTTTACCTCTGATATTGTCTTTTTTATTTCTAGTATCTCAGTTTGCTTATTTGTATTGTTTCTATCTCTGTGAAATTTTCCATCTGTTTATAAATGTCACCCACTTTTTTCCTAGATTTTTTTTAACATTTATGGTTATTTTAACATCTCTTCATGATAGTTCTTATTCCCATTATATTTGACTCTGCTTTCTCAATTGCTTTATCTCTGGACCATGGGTTGTTTTCTTCCCTTTGTATAAGCCATGGATAGATAGATAGATAGATAGATAGATAGATAGATAGATAGACAGGCTATATACATTATATAAAATTAATCTATTATTATATATAATTACATATATATTATTGAATGTCAGATGTTGTGTATAAACAAAGAAAGAATGGAGACTGTGGTCACTCATATGTAGCTGGGGAGAGTCATGCCTCATCTGGCAAGCTCAGTGTAAGATGTTGAGTCAGTCCATCAGGAGTTGAGCTGAGTGGGTTTTTGTTGTTGTTATCATTGTGTTGATGCCTCATAGGTTTTGAATTCTCCTGGCAGTAGGTTTCAGTAACTTTGAGTTTACAGTGGAAGATGAGGTGCTAAATAGTTTTATTCAGTGATTTCTCTCTCAGCTTCCAGCTAGTCCTGCACTTCATTGCTGTGAGGTGAAGAGTGGGGTTAGATTCATGTTTTTGACCCTCTCAAAAGGGAAGACAGCTCTTGATTGATATTTAGTGTTAGGCTTATGCTGGGGACAGGAGTGAGTATCTCTTGGCTAAGCCCAGCTTCTGTTTTAAGTGGGCCTCATGCACCTGAGTCTCGGTGGGGGTAGTGTGTGCTTTTTCAGCACAGCTGTACCTGTTTCACATGGCAGTTAACTTCTTACTTGTGCCTCCACTTGGCCTTGGGAAGGAGTTTTCTGATACTCCTTCCAATAGTATTAGTCCTGTGCTTGGTACTCGTGTAGGATGCTGGGCCCAGGACTGATTATTGCTCCTTCTTTGCTCTGGTATATTTGTTTATACCTCCCACAAGCAAAAATGGACCTTAGCTCATGTCTTGGAAGTGGGAGGGTTTGGTGCAACTTGCTGACTTAAATTTTGCTTTGTAGGGGAATGCATCTGGGGAAGCCAGTTAAGTTCTGTGCTCATCCTTCAGGAGCCTCCAATAATTACTGCATACCTGTGCTGCTCCCTCAGTTCTCTCCTGCCTGTAAGTTTTCTTATGAACCTATGAGGAAGGCCCAGGAAAAAATGGTTATGCATGAGTTTGAACTCTGCCTGTTTCTGAAGCCCACAGCTATTCCACACTGACATCATATCCATCACTGGATCTGCAGGAATTTTTCTTAAGTTATCTAATTTCTCAACATTGACTTATAATAGGTCCACTTGCTTATCCTGCACCGTTTCCTGATGCAAGTGTTCATTTGCTTGCCTCTACTTGGAGGGATTTATTTCTCTTTGGTATTCTCTTTCTTTAGTTGCCTGGTTACATCAGCTCTCTTGTGGCCTGGATAAAAATATGTCTGTATAGATCACCTGGCTTCTTCCTCTTATTAAGTTAGAAGCAGAACTCTTTATTCCTTTCTACATTGCAAATGGAAGCAGAAACCTAACACATTAATTATAATTGACTGCCATATCCCTAGCACCTAAAACAGTGCCTGGAACACAGCAAACACTCAATAAATATTTATTTAATGATACAAGATGCCATGAAAAACGGAGGACACATCATAAAAACATGTTGTCACTAATCTATTCTACTTGGCTGTTTAGAATTTTAATATGAAGTGTGTTTTGATACTTAGAGTAAATGCCAGTGTGATATACACATTGACCCTGCATCATGTATTTAACAAAGAAGTCTGTTCTTAATCATAACTGTGTACAAGATGTAAAGATGTGAAACAAAATGGAAAGTCTCTGCTTACTGAGATGAAAGCATTGTGAAGGAGCTCTGGTAGAGCACCCTCAAACCCAGTTGGGGATTTATATGCAATGACTCTTGTTCTCATCAAATCAGAGCATTTTACAAGGTTTCAAGACATCTAGGCATCCCAGCCAAGGGTTCTCATGAGCTGTGAGAACAGAGTGGCAGGAACATTTCTGTTGCATTGTAGAAGAAGAAAGCTTACTCACAGCCTGGATGAAATTATCTAATTGCTCATAAGCTGATAAGGACACGCACAATTGTCATCAAATACAACAGAACTAGCATTTACTGAAATTCATTGTTCTGTTCCCACTTTAAAATAACATCCCAACTGTTACTAATTTGTTTTGTACATATTGAACCAACATGAATCAAAACAGAAGTTACTTGGTACTAATGTAGATGTTGTGTAATATAGGCATTCTATGAAATTTGCACTGTGTTTCAGTCTTAATTAGGTCGTTCTTTTATGGTTTTAATGTGTCTCTTCTTTTTTTGCCTTTATTTTCTTTTACACACCATCTTCCAGAGAGAATATATTTAATTTACAAAACAAGCTCTGAAATACTTCAGTCATTGAAAAATCTTAGTATTTAATGGGTGTAATATAATACTTTTAATCACCGTTCTTAATGCTAAACTTTAAAGAGAGAAGAAAATAAGAATATTCAAGTGTCAATGAATTATACCAAAAAAAGAAATATTAAAAAATAATTTTTATTAAGCAAAAGCATTCTGCATAAGATAATTCTATACTCCATAGTCTACTCT
Organism: Cebus imitator; assembly: GCF_001604975.1. Classification (NCBI taxonomy): domain Eukaryota; kingdom Metazoa; phylum Chordata; class Mammalia; order Primates; family Cebidae; genus Cebus; species Cebus imitator. The sequence continues at coordinate 3,540,046 of NW_016107500.1, read as the reverse complement.
AAAATTCTGCTCTTGGAAAAGCTCAGTGACAATGTAATTGATGCTCTGGGTCTATCTCTCCTTCACACTGTTAATTTAATTCTCCCTTTGTGTTTTCTGAATCATTTTCAATCCGTTGATTAATCGGAGCCACAGCCATCTTTTATATCATCGTTTGGACCTATTCTTAGGCAGCATTGAACGAATGTTCTGCTACAAACAATCCTAATGAGGAGAAGGCTTTCCATCCATCCGTGCACCAGCCAAACTCGAAGTTGGGGAGGAAGAAACTCAGAGACCTTCATACCCGTCCATTGCCAGCTCCGTCTTGCAGCTCATTTGCAGTGTTGGTCACCATTGGAACCTAAGTGTCATGGATTTTTCAGCATTAATTGTGGTTAGAAAAATATCTATTCTAAAGCATAAGTCTGGGAAAGTCGCAATCTATGTAACATCTTCTTGTTTATTAAGGCACGTCTAATGGTATTTGCCCATTGTAAGCACTACAAAATTGTCATGTGTAATTATCATGAACTGCTTCATAAAATGTAATAAGGTTTATGTTGTTTCTCATTAATCACTGGGGCTCCCTCTACATTCTTACAGTGGGTCCAGTAGCTCTCCCTTCTTGCTTTCTGTCATCCCAAATTCCTAAGATCTCTAGGAATTTAGACAAAAATCAAAGATAATCAGATATTCACACCCAGAGAGAGAGCATTTAGATGCCATTAACTCACTTGTGATTTTTACTCTTTATGCCTTCTTGCATTTCTCTTTAAAGTGGGCTCAGAGCAACCTAGTACTTAGTCATTCTGAGAGCTCTGGGGTACAAGGCCTACGTACATTGTCATTGTTACTGATGGAGTAGGGTTGGTACTTCTCCCTCTTGGTTAAAGCAGATACACAATTGGCCCATGATTGGGCTCTGGTGGCTGCATGTTAGCTCTCAATTCATTCACTTCCACCCACTCACTCAAGACAGCCCAAGAGCCCTGAGTAAAGATGAAATCCAAAAACCATCCACTCCTGGACCTTGGACAGTCATTTTCTTTGCCACCATAGAAATTCCTGCTTTGGGGTTCTCAAGCAACTCTAATCTTTAAATCCTCAAAGTACAAACTAGAGAATTACACTTTCTTCTAAACAAAGGGTTACTGACCCATGCCTGTGTGGGAAGTTGCCCTGCCATTAGATTCTAAGCTTTCCCTTCGGAAGGAGACTGATACAGTGATTCCAAGTAACTTTGCTTCTAAAGTATGATTCTCAAGTTGGCCATGTATGCTCCAATGACTGCAAGAAGAGTCGTGCTTAGAAAAAAAAAAAAAAAACTTAAAAAGGTGAACATATATCTTCAAATACAGTAAGAAAATAGAGCTGCACTGATTTAATATAGAAAGTTTAAATGTATTTGGCAACCACCTTGGATATTGGTGAACAAATATTGGGTAGAAATAACGTGTTTCAGAATTTTGTGTAATGAAACATCCTACAAGATGTAAAAAAAAAAAAAAAAAAAAAAAAATTGCCAAAAGCTTGCCTTCTCACTTAAGAGCATGGGTGAGCTACTGAGACAAGGAAGCAATTATAGTTTCCTTTGCCTTTTCTTGAGGAAAAAAAAATCTCCTGGATCTGGATCTAATCATCTTCTGAGTAATTACTGTACACATCTTTGCAACTCTTTGTTCAGTGTTGGCACGTTGGTGGCTTTGGCATTGTTATTGTAGGACTATGCATGCCAGATAAATTAGCAAACGCTAAGAATTGGGTTTGTTTTCTTGTTTCCACAGAGCAGCCTGTAAAACATCTCCCAGCACATCACTGCCTGTTCCCACTTCATGAATCTGAGTTAGAGTTATGTTCATTGGGCAGATATATTTGAGAGATGGGGGAAATCAGAGATTTGAGAAATAAGTTTCTTCATCACACGTAACAACTGCAACAACATTAAGGTTTTTATAATTAAGAGGACAAAATCCTGCATCACTGCAATTATACATAAATAAAAGCTAGAGATATTGGACAACTCTGCAATTAGTTTACTATTAATAAATAATAACAGTACTATTTCTAGTGACAATTTTAAGCATAGAAAACATTTTGTTATTTTTAAAGAAAAATTTATCAGCTACTTGTGAACATATAGATAGTATTTTAAGTAGAATTTCTAAATAATAAAGTATCTTTGATACATTTCTTAAAATACCTAAATATTTGATAATATTATAAAGTTGCTGCCATATTATTATAGTAAATCTTAAGAAATTCAGAGTTAAATTAATATAAAACACAAAAACACCTTGGGTCCCTAGATTCACAAATAAAAAGTATTAGTGACTAAATAACTTCTGCAATAAAATACATAAATGTTTTTATCTGCGTGTTGCAATAGCATAGCATATATCATATATTAAACGTTCTTTGTACACTATCTCACAATCATCACAAAATCCCAGTGCAGAGACAATCATAGCTCTACGGGCAAAGCAGAGATTAACAGAGTTTGAATTTACCTAGAACATCATAATCTGGTGTAAGTTCTATCTCCTGGGGGCTTCATTATAAAAATAACAGAATAATAATAAGCTGTGAGTTAATTTAAAGTACATTGAAAAATCTATTATATGCATGTAATAAAAATAATTTAATATTGCGATTGACAAGTGTCTCTTTACCTGCCCAGATTTTTAAAAGAAGAGAGAAAAAGAAAGAAAGAGAGAGAGAGAGAAAGAAAGAGAGAGAAGAAGAAGAGGAAGAGGAAGAGGAGGAGGAATAAGAAGGAGGAGAAGGAAGGAATGAAGGAAGGAAGGAAGAAAGGAAGGAAGTAAGGAAGGAAGGAAGGAAGGAAGGAGAGAAGAGAAAGTAAAGAAAAAGAAAGAGAGAGAGAGAAAGAAAGAGAGAGAAAGAAAAAGAGGCTGGGTGAGGTGGCTCATGCCTGTAATCTCAGCACTTTGGGAAGCCAAGGTGGGCAATCACAAAGTCAGGAGTTCGAGACCAGCCTGACCAATGTCATGAAACCATGCCTCTACTAAAAAATACAAAAAAGTTAGCAGGCCGTGGTGATACAAGCCTGTAATCCCAGCTACTTGGTAGGCTGAGGCAGGAGAATCACTTGAACCTGGGAGGCAAAAGTTGTAGTGAGCCAAGATCATGCCATTGCACTCCAGCCTGGGTGGCAGAGCAAGACTCTAAACAAACATACAAACAAACAACAGCAACAACAAAAACACAAAGAAAAAGCAAGATTTATTCTAAGTTGTAAGTATTGCTTAATATAATAATTAATAATTGCAATTTATAAAATAAGTTATAATTGACAGAACAAAAGAGGAAATCATATGAATATCTCAGTAGTTACAGAAAGGATATGCAATACACATTTAGGATAAGGTAACAATAACACTCTCAATAATTCAAGAAATAAAGCAGATTTACCTGAAACAATGTATGCACTAAAATATAGAGAAAGCTAATAAAAAATTGGGGAACATTAACAACATTTATTTTAAAACTAGAATAATTTATGCCCAATGTTATTACTTATATTTAAATTTGTACAAAAGGTCCTCAGCAGTAAAATATGATGAAAATAAAGGAAATTATAAGAATGAAATACTCACCAGAATGTAGAATACTTATACTTTTATTATTTTTAAATAATAATTGTTTTATTTTGAAATTGTTTCAATCTCCAGAAAAATTATTGAAAATAACAGTAGAAATTACTAAAGTTGCTAGATATAAGCTTAATATACAAAAGTAACCTAATTTCTGTGTCTCAGTGGAAAATGATTAGAAAGTTTAACTAAATGAAACACATCATTAAATATTAACAAAGTCTTAAAATGACCCAATAAGTACACATAAGAAAATACAAAACCTTGTTAAGAGATGTTCAACAATACAATAAAACATAGAGATATACTCCATTTAACAATAAGGAGAATTAATCTAGATGATTTTTTAAATGTATTTGAAAGAGTACATGACCATGAATATATGAAGAGAACTCTAGAATGGGGTTAGCCTATTAAACATTAAGCCATTATCATTATAAAGCTATGATGGTTGAAACTGTGTAGTACTAGTACAGAGGTAGACATTATATCAAGGTAAGAAGTTACTCCAATGCAATTCCAACGTCCTAGTACACTATCAGGCAAGCATTTGCTTTTTTCATGGAGCCATAGAGGCTCACAAAACAAATTAGAATCACAAAGTTTTTGAAGAACTTACAAATATTGAGCTATATGTAAGAGAATATATATTGGAAATTCAAACACCTAGAGCAGTCTGCAAGCAAAAGGTGAAATGGAAGGAGCATATTGAAAATCTAAATTAATTGTTACACAAGACCCCCTCTCTTGCTGACATTAGTGTTTCCCAGTACCAATGTAATAATGTGGTTGTGAGAACCAGACTGAAGATAAGCAAGGATTCTCAGCATAGGGAAGCAGCCTAGAATCATAAACACTTGCTCCATGGGAAGATGCAGAAGCAAGCGTACTGGCTGCAGCTGCAACTCACTTTTTCCTGCTGAGTAACAATAGCTGTTCTGGGCAGAAGATGCCTAGAGTCCAAATATGTGTCACCAAAGGACGTGCAATATAGCTGTCATTCTGCAAGTGACAGGCCCATGTTTTATAGTTATTAATTGAGCTCTTTTAATCCTTTATTTTAATTAGCATTACTTTTAATATCCCCATCTATTTTCAAACCTATGTCCAACACACATTTGTAGTCTATCTAAGTAAAGCTCTATCACACAGGTGACTACTTACAACACGTCTATATTTGTAAGTTGTTCCTATTAGAGTTTGCATTTATTTCCTTTGTTTCTATGGCATTGTGAGGCACTCTCAATAAACACAACAAGCAGGCAGACACAAATTTATCAATACAACAAAATAAAGGTTTCAGAAACAGAACCGTACAAGCATGGAACTTTATGACACTGGTGGTTTGACAGATGAATGGAAAAAAAGAGATGATTATTCAGTAACTAAAGCTCAAAAAATAATTTTCTATAAAGCATATATATACATATTTTTGATACCTATATCATTCCACATACAAAAATTATCTCCAAATAGAATAACTTAAGTAACAAAAATAGAAACTAAAACTCTTAGTAGAAAATAATGTTAATATATTTTAGAACTTGATACCATGAAATATTTCTTGAATAATACACAAAAAATTAACTATAAAAGAAAACATTAGTAAATTTCACCATATTTATCTTTTTTTTTTTTTTTTTTGAGACAGAGTCTCACTCTGTGACCAGGCTAGAGTGCAGTGGTGTGATCCCGGCTCACTGCAACATTAATTTTCTGGTTTCATGCAATTCTCCTGCCTCAGCCTCCCAAGTAGCTGGGACTACAGGCACATACCACCACACCTGGCTAATTTTTTGTATTTTTTAGTAGAGATGGGGTTTCGCCATGTTGGCAAGGATGACCTTGACCTCTTGACCTTGTGATCTACCCGCCTTGGCCTCCCAATGTGCTGGGATTACAGGTGTGAGCCACCACGCCCGGCCAATTTGATATTTACATTGAAAAACTTTTGTATATCAAAAGATGCCTTAAATACAGTGAAAAAAAAGTTTAAGAAGCTTTACAAACTTTTACTTTAAGAACCTTACAAACTCTAAGAACTTATTTGCAATATATACAATGAATGGATTTTGGAATTAATAACATATAAAGAAAGCCTTCAAATTCAGAATAAAAATGCAAGCAATCCAATTAAAAAGGCACAAAATATATAAACAGACATTTCACAGAAGAGGAAAGCAAATGGACACTAAGTACTTCAAAGAAAGCTTAACATTAGTGACAGAAAAGTACAAACCAAGACTTTGGTGAAACACCATCTTAAACATTAAAAATATATATAAAAAATAAAAAGCCTCCAATTAGTCTTTTGGAAGTCTCCAATAAGATGTAGATGAAGAGAAGTAACCAATGTTTGTGGCAATGGGTGCTGCTTTTTGGAATAGAGTTTGGCATAATTTCGTCAGGTTGAATGGTCACTTGCTCCCTCTCTAGGAACACATCCAAGGAACACTTGCTAAGGGAGGAGTGTGCAGTAATGTTCTTGACAACACTTTTCAAGTGGCAGAAACCTAGAGCCCACGCTGAATGCCCATCAACTTGAGAGTGAGCAAGTAAAGCGGGGTATATTGGCATAATGAAATATGTGACACCAAGCAAACCAATGAACACAGTGACACAGCAAGGTGGTGAATTTTAAGCCCAACAGATACTTTGACAGTTCGCTTTATATGTCAACTTGACAAGATTATGGTGCCTAGTCATTTGGTCAAATGTGAGTCTAGATGTTGCTATGAGGATAGTTTTTAGAAGTGTGTAACATTTAACTCAGTACACTTTGAATAAATCAGATTACCTTTCATCACATGGGTTAGTGTTGTTTAATCAGCTGACAGCCTTAAAAGCAAAGACTGAGGCTGTGAAGTAGAAAGAATTCTCCTCCAGACCACAATATAGAATACCCACCTAACTTCCCAGCCTGTGCCCTGTAGAATGACTCAAGATCGTAACATCAACTTTTCCCTGAATTTCTAGCCTGCTTACCTGCCCCACAGATTTTAGACTTGCCAGCCCCTACAACCCCATAAGCCAATTCATTGAAATCCCTCTCTCTCTCTCTCATTCCTGATTAACACAGCGATAAAAACTCATTCAACAACTATTTTTGATAACTTAAATGGCTAAAATTATATATGCATATAATTTTAGATATACATATGGCTGCAATGAAATAGTAAGTAAAGGAAAGCAAGACAATAAAGAACACAGATTAAAAGGTGGTTTTTATTAGGGGTGAGAGGAGGCAGAAGGAAGGGACGGAGGAGAACACATGGTTACCTGCATGTTTTTATTAAGTATCCACTTGTTTTTTGAGGGTGGGTTCATGAAAACTAGTACGGTCATCCCTCAACGTCTGTAGGAGATTGGCTACAGGAACACACCCCACGGGCAACAAAATCCCCAGATGCTCAAGTTTTTTAAATGTAAAATGGCATCATAGTATTTGCATATAACCCACACACATCCTCCTGTATATTTTAAATTACATCTAGATGATGTATAATACTTAGTACGGTGTAAATGCTATACAAAGAGTTGTTATACTGTATTGTATTTTCATTTGTAACATTTTGTGGTAAAATTATATATTATTATTTTTGAATCCATTTTGATCTGTGGTTGCCTGAATCTGCTGATGTGGAACCTGCAGATAGGGAAGGCCGACTGTACATCATTTTGTTATTTTATTTTATTTTATATTTTTGAGAAAACTTTTGAGAGACAGAGTCTTACTTTGTCACCTAGGCTGGAGTGTAGTGATACGATCTTGGCTCACTGCAACCTCTGCCTCCCAGGTTCAACTGATTCTTGTGCCTCAGCCTCCCAAGTAGCTAGGATTACAGGCACCCACCACCACAACCAGCTAATTTTTGTATTTTTAGTAGATACAGGGTTTCACCATGCTGGCCAGCCTGGTCTCGAACTCCTGACCTCATGATCCACCCCCCTCAGTCTCCTAAAGTGTTGGGATTACAGGTGTGAGCCACTACTCCTGGCCCATTTGGCTAATTTTGGTATTTTTTTAGTAAACATGAGATTTCTTCATGTCGGCCATGCTAGTCTTGAACTTCTGGTCTCAAATGATCCACCCACCTTGACCTCCTAAAGTGCTGGGATCACAGGTGTAAGCCAGCCTGCCTGGCTGATTGTACTTCATTAAAAACAAGACGGCATAGTCCAAAGACAGCTTGCCATAAACATGAGTTGCGTATGATCCAGTCTTGTGCGTCTGAGATCCTTTAAAATGTAAGTGAATAAGTGAATCAGTCAATGAGTCAGTAAGATCAATGATTTTCTGGTGCTCATGAATTGAGGCAGGAGGGGAGACAGGAAAGACACACAGACTGAGGGAGGTGGGCTTCCCCACGGCTAAGCTGATCTTGTCAACGTGTCTGCCAGGTGGAGGAAGCAGGATCATTTGCAAAATCTTGCTGCTTTCTGGAATCACCGGGGTAGGAGAAAATTCCAATACCAGGATCTTACCCACAGGTATTCAGGTTTAATTGATCTCAGATGTAGCCTAGGCATCAAAATAGTCTCACAACTTCCACGTGATTCTAAGGAGCAGCTGTCGAGATTCCCCAGGAAGGAAGGTGCATTTTATTGTGAAGGTGGGTGGACACTTGCTTATAGTTAGTTTTCAGCAAGCGAGGAACTTGAGTTGATTTTCTTTGTAGAAAGAGCGCTCTAGGCACACAGCAGGATGGATGGTAAAGAAGAAGAGATGTCAGAGGTCAAGGAGCAGGTTGGAGGTAGCCCTTCTCTATGGCAGTGGAGAAAAGGTGACATATATGAGGCATGATGTGATGGAACTAAACATGCTGAGCAGCAAATTCAGAGGCTGAGAGGAAGACAGAGGCCAGTCTAGGGGGGGCTGGGATTCATGGGCCGAGAGGGAGACAAAGGCTGGTCTAGGAGGTGCTGGGATTCACGGGCTGAGAGGGAGACAGAGACTGGCCTAGGAGGCGCTGGGATTCACGGGCTGAGAGGGAGACAGAGGCTGGTCTAGGCGGTGCTGGGATTCATGGGCTGAGAGGGAGACAAAGACTGGTCTAGGAGGCGCTGGGATTCAGGGGCTGAGAGGCAGGTGGAAGATGGTATAGGAGGAAGTGGAATTCTGGCCTCTGACCTGGAGACTAGGGAGGCTGCAGTCGCTGAGGAGTGGTGATGCGAGAGCAATACCTGGCCTTGTGATATGTCACCTGCGCGGGCATGAAAATTGCTCTTGGAAGTGTGTTGGCTGCAGGAAAAGATGTGTGAGCTGCTAATGTGGCTGGAGAGTTGGGTCCTGGGAGAGGAGTCAGGGAAAAAGTGTAGGTGCTATTTGCATTGTCTATCAAAAGGCTCCCATGCCATGTTCAGAAACTACTGCTGCCTGTTCTTGAAGCTCTTTGTGCCGGTTCTGTTAGCCGCTGGGTGCTCCTGGTGAGCAGGGGCCTTGCAGCTGTGGTGGCAGGACTCAGGACTCTGCAGAGTTCAGTGCCCTGGGGCCAGTTGGGGCCTGGTCCCTGTCTTAAAGTATCCAAAATGCTTTGTGTCACCCCACAAACATCTGTCCTGCTTTTGCTTTTTTGCTTGTTTTTAAATGAAAAGTGATGATCCATTAAATCTACAGCTAAAACCCTTAGAAACTAATATTGAATTTTCTTCATCTATAGCAAGCCATTTAAAGGTCCTTAGTAATCATATTACTATTAATATTCATCATACTAATGATTAAAGATCAAATAGAAAGTTTAACCTATTAATTTACGACTATTAGTCATATTTATAATTAATTCATTATAAATTAATAAATAATTGAATTACTGAAAGCCTAGTTTCAAATTATTTCTACAATATAATTTTTTTTTCCTAGTTTGTCACTTTGGGTCTTAAGAGAACTGAAGAGTGAAATCATTGAAATCTATATCATAAGTTGAAGTCATCAGAGCCCACCTCCTTTGAAAGGCTTTGTTTCTTTCTCCTTTGGTTTCTCATTATGGATGACGTTTATTCAATTGTAGTCAGGTGATTTAATCAGGAGTTTTAAGATGAAGAAGAGAAACACAAAGTGAGAAATCTAGCCTTGTATTATGGATCCCTGAAATCGCTGGAGTTTAAGTTTGTCTGGAAAACATGCACCGTGGAGAGGTGCCTGGAAGGAATGAGAAGGGGGTTGGGAAGAGTGGCCTCTTTCAATGGCCTTGTATTCCTGAACCTAAAACAAGCAAGTCCAGCAGAAGTGTCTGTCAAATTAAACCAGGAAACACATCAGTATTTTTGAAGAAAATGAGGAGCAGAGGGAAAGCCTCTCTAGTTTGTGGAAACACAGAGTGGAAATCATGTGTCTGGGAGCCCGTGGTCCAGGCCTTGCCTCTGTCAGGTTCTCTTCACTCTGGAAGGAAGCAGCGACCTTCATTGCATAAAGGTCAGAGCCAAGTCCAAGGGGTGGGCCTGACGCCGGCTCCAGCCCTAACTAGACTGCACAGTCTGCACTTTTGACAGCCCTGAATAGCAATATCTGCAAGTGCTCAGCCTGCAAGATGAGCTGCGGTGAAGACCAGCACAGTGGGGGAGGTGGGGAAGCTTTAAGAGTAGGGTTGGAGATTGAAGCTCCAGCCGGCCCTGTCCCCACAGGAACACTGCCCAGCGTGGGACCCAGCTCCTCGGGCCGCTTGGAATCTTTAGAGTCCAGCAGGAATCAAATCCCATGATCTCCTAAGCTGGTAAGAACACGAAATTGTACTTGGGAGTACAGTTCACATGATTTTCAAATATATGCACATATAAAGAGCCAGCTTTCAAAATAATCTCAAAGAAGTCTCACTTTGTACTACGTGAGGTTGGCACCTTAGACAGAAAGGACGACTTCTGACAGAATCTTACCGTTCCCAACTGGAAAACGGAGGAAAGTCTTGTGGTCTTTCTCTCCTGCACAATAAGAGGTTTGAAGGTTGTTAAATGCCTCACCCTTGGGCTGGGAACACGTGGGTGACTTAAAACTCTGCTCTTTGATTCTGAACGTGAACATAAACCATTCGGCCGATGGAGTGACTGTAACAGTGCATGTCTGGAATGCAGAGAGGCATTTATAATAATTAGAAATAATCAAATCCATACTAAGGAAGTAGGGGCAAGAGAATGTTCAGTAATTTGTAGCTAAATGACTTTAGGACCTTAAGGTAGAATTTCCAGGTGGTGCTTATAGGTCTCATAAACACTTGATTTAAAGGAGCAATATTAACATGGAGGTTTATGATCAGAGCATTGAAATTAAATTGATTGTGCCTGCTCTGGCTCTAAAAATAAAAATGGAATAATAATTTGGCTAGCTACGTTAAAAGGCTGAAAGGAAACACTTACACAGCAGAGCAACGTCTGACATCAGTGTGGTTCAGGGGCTGTGCAGGCAGAGAGGACCAGGAAAACCCCCAGTGGGTAAACAGGTGTTCAGACGGCTTGGATTCTAACCTGCCTCAACCTGTCAATTGCCGATGTCACTTGTGATGACACCCTGCTGTGTGAGAGGTTGGTGAAGGCAGCATCTAGGGTGGAAATGTGTTCAGCAACCTTAAGGGCAGCTGTCCAAAAAATGGAGCTCCACAGGCACTGGGTAGAGTTTGCAAAACAAAGGGAGAACCAAAGGCTTTTGAGGAGGTTAGCAAGGTAGTGGGGTGAGCCGTCAAGAGGAACTGGAGAGAGAGATGAGACATTCTTAGGGAAACAGAGGGTGGCTTAGAAAGGGATCTTTGGGCACTTCCAATTTATGGGAGGAAATCTCTAAAAGTATGAAGTGGATTGAGACAATATCTGAAAAATGGAGATAGTCACACAAGTTCCTGTGTCACCTACCTATAGATTTGTTGGGAAAATCGTATAAGAAAGTATACCTAAATCATCCTTACACTGCAAAGTTTAGTTAAATGCATGGCCGTGTATAACATATGTGAAGAGATTGGTGATTATTTGTTGAATGAACAAAACCAATATATGGATGGTAGTGTTAGGAAAGAGGAAACCACTGGAGAAGACTTTGAAAGCCTGAGTCTTCGTCTCTCCTAAGACATTCACCAGCCATTTGGGATTAACTAGCACGCAGTGAAGAAGACCAATCCTGCAATCGGGATTTTACCCCAAAGTTAGCTTTCTTGTTTCCCGTGCCTCACTTTTCTCATCTGCACAATAAGGTGATAAGACTACCTAGCTTAGAGTTGTATCAGGATTAGAGGACTTGGTCCACATAAAATGCTCCATGAAGTAAAAGGCTCAGAGGAAAGATGATGCTAGGAAGAGAAGCTTGGAGTTGTTGGGGCAGGGATGGTATTGGAAGTCATGAGGTTGAACAATGTCACAGGGAAAAATGTAGACAGAGAAGGGTTAAAAGATAGTTCTATTTATAATCCTTTGGATATATACCCAGTAATGGGATTGCTGGGTCAAATGGAATTTCTATTTCTAGGTCCTTGAAAAATCGCCACAGTGTTGGGGGGAAATAGGGGAGGGACGGTGGGAGGTGGGGAGTTGGGGAGAAATAGCATGGGGAGAGATGCCAGATGTAGGTGATGGGGAGAAAGGCAGCAAATCACACTGCCACGTGTGTTCCTATGCAACAATCTAGCATGTTCTTCACATGTACCCCAAAACCTAAAATGTAATAAAATAAATTTAAAAAAAAAAGGTTGAGTTCTGAGGTTCACTGACTCTAAGAGGCTGGGAGTATAAGAAGAAAACAGAAAATAAGTTGTTTCTTCCCCTGAGAAGGAGCAATCAGTAAGTTAGAAAGGAAAACAGGACAGGATGGGTTCCAGGACCTCATAAATTCAGAGCTTCTGAGGAAGAGCAGCTCATAAACTATGTTAAATGGTGCCCATGGGTCAAAGAAAATGAGATCTGAGGCTTGACCATTGGATTTCACAATGCGAAGATCATTTTGACCTTAACGAAAACACTATAAGGGTAAGATGGGGACAAAACTTCACAGAAGATAGCTCCAGACAACAGCTCTAACAGCATGTTATGATGGGCGTGAGACCCTGGAAGGCCTGAATCATCAGCACGAGGTTTATGTAAGGCCTTTGCCTCTGTGTCTGGGAATGCCCATCCTCTCCCCGTTCCTGCTCTGACAGTCTCAGCAGAGTACCCTGGGCATCAGCCTCATCGACTGGACTCGCAAGTTTCCAGTGGCTCAAACAGAAATACAAGCCTGAAAAAAGCACCATGCATGGCCAGGCACTGTGGTGCATGTCTGTTATCCCATGACATTGGGATGCCAAGGCAGTAGATCACTTGAGATCAAAAGTTTGAGGCCAGCCTGGCCAACAATGGCAAAACCCCTTCCTTGCTGAAACTACAAAAAATTAGCCATGCATGGTGGCACACGCCTAGTGTCCTAGCTACTCAGGAGGCTGAGGCAGGAGAATCACTTGAACCTGGGAGGTGGAGTTTGCAGTGAACTGGGATCACACCACTGCAGTCCAGCCTGGGTGATACAGAGAGATTCTGTNAAAAAAAGAGGAGAAAGAAAGAGAGAGAGAAAGGAAGGAAGGAAGGAAGGAAGGAAGGAAGGAAGGAAGAAGGGAGGGAGGGAGGGAAGGAAGGAAGGGGAAAGAAGGAAGGAAGGAAGGAAGGGAGGAGGGAAGGAAAGAGAGAAGGAAGGAAGGGAAAGGAAAGGAAAGAAAAGAGTACCATGCATGTGTCTGGAGTGAGTTGGGAGCTCTGTAAAGTCAGCAATAATCTAGTGTGATGAGAAAATAGAGTAGAAAAAGATAAAAGGGGAACCCTTAACTTTGGAGGGTAAAGCGGCCCAGTTGAGTATTTCACGGAAGCCTCCCATGGGCAAGCTACATCGTGCCTTCTATTCTGACCTTGTTTCATGTGTTACTATAGTCCAAATATACCAAGTAAGTGGATTGTTTCTATGTCCTTTAATAGAAATGATTTTATTTTAAAGATGTCTATTTAATACTCATTATGTACAAACGGACTTTACACATAGGTGGGAATTAAATGACTAATCTACAACTCATAGTACCTTAGGACACAAATACTTTTAACACACATCTACATATATATATATATAGTGTTGAAATCCAGTTCACAGCATTCTGCATATGGCCTTCACCAAAATTCATGTCCTTCTCACATGCAAAATATATTCCTTCCATGTCAATAGCCCCAAAAATCTGAACTCATTTCAACATTAACACCGAAGTCTGGGCTTCAAAGTCTCATCTGAACGTCATCTAAACTTGGCATGGGAATTTCTTCTTAATGCAAAATTTCTCTTTAGCCATGAACCTGTGAAAGCAGAGGCCTTTCATAACACAATAAAGGGCCAGGCATGGGATATACATTCTCCTTTCAAAAGGGAGAAAAAGAAGGAATGGCAAGTATCACGAAAGTCCAAAACCTAGAAAGGCAAATTTCATTAGATCTTAATGTTCAAGGAAAATCATCTTTGGCTTCATTTTCTGCTTTCTAAGCCCAGTGGGGTGGCAGCATCTCTCCCAAGGCTCATCAGGGTGCCACCCACCCCAAGGCTTTCTGGCTCTTGCCTGGGCCTTGCCCATGCTGCAGCTCTGCCAGGCAGGGTTGCACCCCTCAGTCCTTTGCCCTGACACCAGGACTTGTGTGACCCCAGTCACACAGCTTCTGTTGGAGAAAAGGGCCTGACTCTACCCTGTTACCAACATAGGGAGTGGCCCCGATGATCTCTGATTTACCACAGGGGTCCTTCTTCCCTTTTCCTGAAGGATAGCACATATTTTCAGCCTTCCTTCATTTCATACAGTGAAATTTCTATTTTCTCAATCCCAGTTGACCATGTTTCTGCTGGGATAATCCCATCTCTATTCCTGGCATCTGTTGAGATCACTATTATGTCCATGGTTCACACCAGTACTGAAGTCCTTGTTGATGTTGGTACATCACACCCTTAAAGACCTCTTCTGAACAAGTGTTCTTCCTTATTTTTTATGATATGACCAGGTTGAGAATTTTTCAAAGCTTTAAATTCTGGTTCCTTTTTGCTTAACAATTCTACCTTCAGTTCTTTTCTCTCTTCTCACATTCAGAAAGAATCAAGCCACTCCTTCAACACTTTGCTTAGAAATCACCTCAGCCTAATATTGAATTTAATTGCACTCAGGTTCTATCTTCCACAAAACATTAGAACATGAACACAATTTAGTTGAGTTCTGTGTCACTGTATACTAAGCCTTTCCTCCAGTTTCCTCGTTTTCACCTGAGACCTCATCAGAATGGACTTGGGCATCCACATTTCTCACAACATTCTCTTGATGATTCCTTATGCACTCTCTAAGAAGACAGAAGCTTTCTCGACAACTTTCTTTTTCCTCTTTCTGAGTCCTTAGCAGAGACACATCTAAAAAATCTAAAAGCCCCTCACAGCAATCTAGGCCTTTTCTGGCATATACTTCAAACTGTTCCAGCTTCTATCCATTACCCAGTTCCAAAGCAGCTTCCACATTTTTAGGTATTTCTTTTACAATATCACCCCACTTCCTGGCACCAATTTCTGTATTAGGCAACTTGGACTGCTGTAACAAAAACATCGGAGACTGAGTAGCTTAAACAACAACATTTATTTCTCACCATACTGGAGGCTGGGAATTGAAGAACCAGGCCCCAGTAGACCCAGTGTCTTGTGAGGGTCTGCTTCCTGGTTTGCAGATAACCATTTTCTTGCTGTGTCTTCACATGACAAAGAATAGACAAAGAGAAGCAAGACCTATTTTTTTATAAGGACACAAATCCCATCATAATGACTCTACCCTCATGACCTGATCACCTCCCAAAGGCTCCACTTCTTAGTACTATCATATGGGGGGTTAGAACTTCAGTATTGAAAGTGGGTTGGGGAGACACAAGAATGCAGTTCAGAGCAGGTGTTCTCAGTATTTGTTATGACTGCACAACAAATTACCACACATGGATGGCCTACAACTGCACACAGGTATTATCTGAGTTCTGTGCTCAGACACAGCTTAGCTGTGTCCTCTGCCAGGATCTGAAAGGCTGCCACTCATGTGCTGGCTGGGACTGCTATCTCATCTGAGGTGAGGGGTCTTCTTTTAACTTTGTTGGTGACTGCAGAATCATTTCCTGGCTGAGTCCCTCAGCTTGCAGAAGCCACCCGCCCTTCCTGGCCATTCAACCTCTGAACAACATGGTAGTCTGCTCTAAGGCCGACAGGAGAGTATTTCTACTGTGTGGGGTCTCTAGCCTCCTGACCTTCTTTCGAAGGACTCACCTGATGAGGGCTGGCTTGCCAGGATAATTTACTTTTTGGAAAATTGATATTTAACAGGTCTGGGACTTTAATTACATCTGTAGGATCTTTTTGCCTTTGCCATAAAATGCAAGTCAATCACAGATGTGATGAGTTGAGTCGTGATTCCCAAAAATGATATATTCAACTTCAATTTCCCATGCTTGCTACAGTGGCTTTATTTGGAAATAGTGTCTTTAAAGGAGGCAGCTGGGTTACAGTGAGGTCATTAGTGTGGGCCCTAAACCAATATGCTGGTGTTTTCATAAAAAGGGAAATGTGAGCTTAGAGGCACACACTAGGGAGGATGTCATGTGAAGAGGAAGGCAGGGCTGGAGATGATCCTTCTATAAGCCAAAGAACACCAAATGTTGCCAACCACCACCAGAAGCTGGGAAAGAGACCTGGAGCAAATTCTTCCCCTCAGCCTGGAAGGAATGAATCCTGCTGACATCTCAACTTCAGACTTCTGGCCTCCAAAACAGTGAGAAAAGAATTCTGTTGTTTAGCCACTCCCCAATCCCCACTCCATTCTAAGGTACTTTGTTACGGGATCCCCAGGAACCTAGCACAATGGCAGTAGACATACCACCATATTCAAAGTCCCACCTACACTCCAAGTGAAGGGCACGTACAGAGTATGAACACCAGGGGAGGAAATCTTGGGGCTGGAATTCTGCTCAGCATATTCTCTAAAATCCCATAGCCATGTTCTCTTCTTATCTGAGCACCAAGCTCCCATCCCTGCAGAGATGCATAGAGATGCCCTTAGAAGCTTTTGAGATGCCCAATGGAGCTGTTTCATGAATCCAAGCCGTTTGATGTGGTTTGGCTGTGTCCTCACCCAAATCTCATCTTGAAATGTACTTCCCATAACCCCCATGTGTAGTGGGAGGTACCAGGTAAGAGGTAATTGAATCAAGGGAGTGGTTACCACCATGCCGCTCTCTTGATAGTGAGTGAGAGCTCACGAGATCTGATGGTTTTATAAGGGACTTTTTTTCCTTTTGCTCTGCTCTTCTCCTTGCTGCTGCCATGTGAAGAAGAACGTGTTTACTTCCCCTTTCACCATGACTGTAAGTTTTCTGAAGTTTCTCTGGCCCTGCAAAAGTGTGAGTCAAATAAACCTCTTTGTTTTCTAAATTACTCAGTCTCAGCTGTGTCTTTATTAGCAGCATGAGAACAGACTAATACACCAGTACAGCATACACTGCCCAGTACTATGTGTAGCATTTCAGGGCCTCAGTTTCCTCATTTATAAAATTAAAAGGCTTAGCTAAATGATCCCTAAAGTTCTTGATTTTGTGAAATTTTGCAATTGTTATTTTTGTAAAACTACATGAAGGAACTTGGTTAAAGCAGTTTTCCTGCAGCTGTAAGGCCAGTGTTACTTCCTTGATGTTTTGTATCTCGGCAACTGGTTTGCCAAAATTTGGATTATTGGGTAAACAAGACATTATCTCACTTGGTCTTGCTGAATAAGTGTATAAGTATAATTAACCCTGTTATAGACAAGTTAGTTTATCTTATGAGTATCACTGAACAGACTCTCCCAGTGCATTGAAACTTTGGTTCTGACCGGTCTGGTAAGAAAAAAAATCAAAAATGGAATCTTTTTTTAAAGCAAATGCCACTTCAAGCCCATAAGTCCACCACCTCCTTACTATCCCAATTAATGAAGTATATCTTACACTGATCTCTATTTTCATTTTTCAGGACCCTTTACTGCATTAAAAAACATACTTCTTATTGTCTAAAATATAGGTTTTAATCTAATGGGAAAAAACATTTTCACTTATTAATGAATTAAAGTTGAAGGTGCTTTATGTCAACTAAGCCATTTGCTTACGTAGCTATAGGTCTCTCTATACTTACATAACAGTTTTCCTGCCTGACCATTCTGTTTACCATGGTCTTTCTATATATTCTTTAAATGTTATAAATCCAAAAACACATTGAAGAAACAACTGGAAAATCCAAATAATGACACACCAAAAAATCATTAAACTTTCCTCTGTTCAGATGCCTTATGACTAAAATTCACATAGCACATTCTAAGAAAAAAAGAAAAGAGCTAGTTTATATAGTTCAATAAATGTGATCTTTGAAAGCATAAAACATTGCCTTTCATAGAAAAGTTCCAAGACCACAAACAATCTTTTTATAAATACTTTTATTCACCTTTTTTTCCTGTATGAAAGCATACATTCCAGAATGATTTACAAAAAAACCTTTCTTCTTCTTCTTCTTTTTTTTTTTGATTTCTCATTTTTTTTTCATTTATTTTATTGCATTTTAGGTTTTGGGGTACATGTGAAGAACATGCAAGATTGTTGCATAGGTACACACGCAGCAGTGTGATTTGCTGCCTTCCTCCCCATCACCTACATCTGGCATCTCTCCCCTTGCTATCTCTCCCCAGCTCCCCACCCCCCGTCGTCCCTCCCCTTCTAAGAGCAGCACCTTGCAGCACTTCCCATTCACATCTGACTAAGAAAAGGCCAGCTGCAGTGCTTTAAAATAAATATAAAGATCTGATGAAGTCGTGCTAGGCAGAGGACCATGACATTGCTTCTCTCTTGTTGTAGTACTTCTTTCTGGTTCTTGTGAACTTGGAATTTCTCTTTAAAATGTCCCATTAATTCCTATTAGGGAGCTACTAGTAAAGAAAATTGCACGTTAGCTTTTATCAATCTGTATGAATAAATGTTAACCATTCTCAGTTAAAAGCCCTCCTTTTAGATCCACTCATGTGAAAACAGCTAGAGCAGCATGCACATCAGCAAATCATTCAGAAGATTAATGCACTCCAGCCTGCACAAAGACTCCGAGATGTGTATTAGCATTATAGATTTTAATTTGAAATAATGTCAGTCTTTTCGGGCCTGCATTGTAGTGCATGAGCTGCCATCTGCTTATAATAATGAGTCTGACAATCCACGTAAATGTGATTTGCTGCTTCTTTTGCCAACATAATGGCCGGGATATTGATCCTGATGGTGGAGCAGTTGCAGGCATTTCATTCAATAGAAACAGAACAGACCCAAGAGCTGAGACTTCTGAGGATTTGGCTGGAATGACAGTTAAAAGTGTTTTTCCCCATACTAGTGGCAACACTGTGTATTTCCAGAATGACCACAATTTTCATTCTTTTCTCAGTATTTCAGTACAGCTCGAAATGTAATCTACCAAATTAACGAGAGAAGAGATCCCTCATAAACTTAGGAGACTGTCCTTAGCCTTCCCTTCTTCACTGTCTTATTTGAGATGGGAGTACCAAACTAGGAGCTCAGGGAGCTCCTGTCCAGCCAAACCTTTGCAAGCACTGTCTGACACGGCAGTCACTAGCCACAAGTGACTGGTTCCATTTCAAATAACTGAAATGTAATGAAATTAAAATGAATTTATCAGGACTCAGCTAATTGTACATACATGTCTGCAGTGGTGTTATTCACAATAGCCAAATAGTGAAGCGGGCCAGTGTCCATCCATGGATAAAGGGATAGACAAAATGTGATGCCTCTACACACAGTTCAATATTTTCAGCCTTAAAACGGAAGGAACTCTGACACATGCTACAGCATGGTGAACTTGAGGATGTTATGTTGAATGAAAGAAGCCAGTCTTCAACTATTCATAACAAACTGTTTTTATTATATGTTGCACATTGCATATTTTATATGCTTTTAATTTTGTTTTTTATTGATATACAATAGATGCATGTATTTTCAAGGTACATGTGATAACAATACATTCACACAATTTGCAAAGATCAAATAAGTATAATTGGGATATCTACTTCACATCCATTACAAATACACCAAAAATTTTCCATCTTTATCTAGAAACATTCAAATTATTTTCTTCCATGTATTTTGAAATTTACAAAAGATTATTGCAAACTAGTCACCTATTGATCAACCAAATACTGTGTCATATTTCTTCTATCAATCAGACTGAACAGTTGTACCATTAACCTGTATATTATATTTTATTATATGCCATGTTGGACAGCTGGACCTTCAGTATGTTTTTTACTTTTTCACCTTATAAAACTTGCTCAGGAGTGTGGGGCACAGGAAGTATCTCACATTTCTGAACACAGGAAAAACATGCTGGGCTGGAGCCCTCATCTCTGTTTCCACATGTCAGATGTGAGTCTCTTCCATTTTACAGATCGAAGCACTAAGTCTCAACGATCAACTGTACCTTCCCCAGGGTCATACTGGGCTGCCTGAGCCTGCCTGTAACTCCACCATGTCCTTCCTGGGACCTTGCACAGGTGTTGTCTCTGACCCAGATGGCACAGTGGCTATGAGACAGCACAGAGCCACTGTGAACCAATGAGACTGAGGCACCTCGTGCCGGCCATGGACAAAACACTAAGCAGGTTCTAGAGATTGCAGGTCAATGCCAGTAGGATGATTCCCAAGCTGTCTGATTCCCAAATGTAAGCCTTCCACATGATAATTCTGAAGGTATTATTTCTTTATGATTCCTTCATTCATTCCTCACCAGGAGCCTTAGATAGAGATGCATTTTATTATTTGTCCACTCACGGTATCTAATTTAATGTCAGATGCTTAGTCACTATTCAGTAAATACTTTCAGAAGAAGTGATTGCAGAGGCAGTGATCCCTTCGAGCACTGGGCTTCCTGCTTTAGTCATGGGGTTGGTTTTCACTTATCTGGCTGGAGGAAGACTCTAAGGTTCTTCTTTTACCCTCTGAAAAAATCTCTCTTATAAATGGGAGACTGCATCCACACCCTTGTATAACTTATATGCTCACTGTTGAATTTTTGTTTACAAAGGTGACTTCCTTATCCTTTTCAACAAATGTCTTTTTAAATTTTGTAGCAATTTAACAGTGGTAATAAAATACATAAACTGTGTAACTTTTATGTGTATGTGAATGTGGTCTCATCTATGATAAATAGGTTCTCTGAAGCATGCATATTTACTTTTACCAACAGATTCACTGTTTTGTCTCTTTCATCCCTGACTTTCCTAATGAAACTGATGAAGTCAAGCTCTGTAGAGACTTTATCTCACCATTTCCTAGTTCATAGACTTAATTCAACACTTTTGGTTTAATTAACCCCATGTTAGGCTTAATTCAGCTTCTGTTGTGATGACCAGGAACTATAATACTTGTCTATTTGTCCATTTTGAAATAAAATAAAGAATAAGAGCTATCCCACTGTAATGACGCATTTGAAATTTGAAGGTCATCTGTTTTATAACAGACTAGCTTGAGAAATAGACAAGCATTGAGTACCTTATCCACAGATCCAAAATTATTAAACTATCACTTTGCAAAGGTACTTTTCACATAAAGGCTTTATTTTACTTTTTCTCATTTATAATTTTTAAAAAATAAATTAATGCAAATGTTCAATCTTCAATATGATTTGATTCTGTGGGGAGAAATGTTATAGTTTCTTCCAATAATTTTAAATGAAAGATATTCATAATTTTTTAATTTATTTTATTTATATCAATCTAGGAAATTATTACTAATGTTTCTAACATTTTCTTATTAAGTTCCCTGAATTTCTTCTACCCCCTCACCTCAACATGGTATTCTAATGAGCACCCCACTTATCAAATTGTTGGTTAAGAGGACTGGAGCCTTTTGATGGAGTCTTTAAGGTTTTCTAGGTGTAGAATCTTGTCATCAATAAAGAGAAAGAGCTTGATTTCTTCTTTTCTTATTTGAATACATTTTAGTTATTTCTCTTTCTTGATTGATCTATCTAAGACTTCCAATACTAAGTTGAATAGGAGTGGTGAGAGAGCACAGCTTTGTTTTGTTTCATTTCTCATGGGGAACACTTTCAGCCTTTTTTTTTTTTTTTTTTTTT